>NC_056728.1:788943645-789011145 GCF_019279795.1 Protopterus annectens | reverse complement strand
ACAATCAAGGTCATGCATTGTGCCAGACATAACCCTGACTCCACAGCAATAGTGAAGGCACTGTGTGACCTCAAAGGGGTGTGCACATCAGCTGACCTTGCAATCTGGCAGAGTTGGGGGACATTTGTAGGGTGGAGTGATCAAATAATGGCAAGTGAAGATGGGCCATGCTAGTATACAACTTCCATTACACCATTAATGTAGAAAATAAACAGATGCCCATCCAAGACAGATGACAACACATGTTGCAAACTGATCACAGAGGCTGCCCAGACACATGCAGCAACACTGAGGGACTTGCAGGAATGTCTAGCAAGTACTGCCTGTGCAGTACCTGTGTCAACAATTACCTGGACTCTGCATAATTGTGGCCTATGGGTTAGGGTAATCAGATGGAAGAGTTGTTCCACAGGAGACATAATCCAGGCTCTCTACAGGTAGCATACGCATAACATCAAATCTCTCAAAGGCATGTATTGCAATGTGTAATGGTGTACTATGACCAAGAATGAAACCTACAGACAGCATTAATAAAGATACATGTGCTGCACAAGCAACACCTCACTCCACCTCAGGCCCACCATCCCCATCTTTACCTTGCTGGTGCCAGTGTACACCTTTAGGTTTGTTGTTCATTATCAGGAACTAGGCCAGTAGACATGGTGTTCTGAAGTTGGTACATTTCAAAATGACACACATGTGTGGCCCATAGTTGTCAAGCATCTGCAAAAAGGCTGAGGATGGGGAGGGGTGTCATCCTGAAACACAACAGTGAACTGAAGCATACATCCAGAACTCGCTAAGAATGGCTGTATCTGAACACAGTCAAGGACATGTATTGTGCCAGACATAACCCTGACTCCATAGCAACAGTGAAGGCACTGTGTGACCTCCAAGGGCTGTGCACATCAGCTGACCTTGCAATCTGGCAGAGTTGGGGGACATTTGTAGGGCGGAGTGACAAAATAATGGCAAGTGAAGATGGGCCATGCTAGTATATACCTTCCAGGAATAGTGACTGCTGTAGTTCAGTTAACAGGTGCTGCAACAGACCATCATGTTAAAGTTGTGCACACTTATGCAACACACATACTGTATTCATCCCGAGCAACATCTGCACAACTAACACCTTTGTTTGATACTGCATTTGATTGCACAGGTCATATGTCACATATCAGGTGTATGTAATGTTAACATGTGCAGTATTGTGGCCCTATGGCATATCAGGGAATAGGATGGCATGTCAAGAAAGGTGTGTACACACCTCATAGCCACAGAAAGCTTTGGAGATTGTCATTATAATTGGATTGTTATTGCTCATACATGCACTGCTGATAATGAGATCTGCAAATCAGACATCAGGCATTCACTATTGACATATGTCCTCATATCAACCAAAGTATGTATCAGACAAACACATAGGGGCTGTGAGCAACAGAGCAAACACGACTGCCATACATATACACATTCAGCAATGGTGTGTACACTTGTGAGGTATGGTGCACAGTACATGGCAGGGTGCTGAACAGGTGCACAGCAATACTGTGTACATGGTTCCAGTGTGTTCCAGGGGAAAGGGCATCACCTACTAACACAACTCATGCATCACAGAGATGTATAATGTTGGTAATAGGTACTGAGTATAGCTGCAGTGCATGCTGTTGAGTGCCATATGTCATGCACGTTGACAGTTGGATAATGAAAGGTCTGTGTAATATCTTTGTGCCATTTCACCTGCACGTGTGTGTGTGTGTGTGTGTGTGTGTGTGTGTGTGTGTGTGTGTGTGTGTGTGTGTGTGTAGAGGTAAGCAATGATGTACAGGTCTTAAAGTACATTTTCTGTTTTCCCCTCACAGGTGGCGAGGTGGGTCAGGGTCCCTCCTGCCGGCAAACTGATGTTAGTGTCCATACAGACTCTGACAATGATGATAGGTATGGTGAGGCACAGGCAGGGTTGTCAGGGGCTGATGCTGTGCCATCGGTTGACATCCCACTGTTATCCACCTCATCCCCACACACAGTCACATTGCCTCTACATACCCCATCACCAGTGGCCATAGATGATGGACAGTTGGCGGGTGGTGGCATGGGACAGGACAGTGTGGTGACCAGTGAGGTACCACACAGGCAGATGTATAGGGGTGCTCATAGAAGGGCTGCTAGCCATCATGCCCCTGGCAGACATGCCACAGCAGGTGTCACCAGACGCATGTTTCGGGCCATCATGGAGGCACAGGTACATATGGAACGCTATATCAGACAGGATCTGAGACTCCAGAGATCTACTCATTCTGCTGTTATTAACAACATCCGTGATCTCGCAGGTGCCCACCGTTATTTTGCAGAAGGCCTGGATAGACAGTTGGGTGAGATGGTGGGAATCCTCAACCATGCAATGTCTGCATTAGAGCATATGGTGGGAGCAGGGTGACAGCCAAATGGACTTAGGTCAATAACACCAACTGGTGGAGGTCTACATGGATGTGCAACAAGTCAGTGCTGCTCCATAGTGGCAGTACCAGCACCAGCACTGCAGGGGAGTGCTGTCCACACCAAAACACAGCAGGCCATGTGCACGTGGCCCTGGCTGGTCCCAATAGGGACCCAGATCCAGCAGACATTTGTCATAATCAGAGGAGAGTACCATATCTGGCCTTGTACCCGGCAGTGCTCGTGTAACCCCTGACAGGCACAGTTCTCATGTCCATGGCTGGAGACAGTGAACTGCACACCCTGCCATGTACAGTCTGCAGCTGCACAACAAACCCCTGTATAGGGCAGCCACATGGTCAAACTGATTGCATACACACACACACACACACACACACACACACACACACACACACACACACACACACACACACACACACAGCTAGGGCACCTCCATACCTACACACACCACATCTGCACAGCCCAATCAATAATGAAAACCCCTAACACACACATGATGTCAACCAAATGGCTCAGCCTAGGTATCTGGCAAACTCACAGCACACCCTGTGCATATGATGATACCTGTGTCACATCCCTGTCATCCATACCATCGATGCAGGGACAGGCTAATATGGTTCTGATGCACAGGGTGACTGTACTAAGGTGTGGCAATGTAATGCTGTGTAACATGTTTTCAGCAGGAAAGTTTAATACTTACATGTCAAGATGTGCAGCTGTCCAGCCAAGATGCATTATAGCTGTTATTAACACTGACTGATAGTGGTCTTCATAATGTATTCAGTTTGTGTTGTAGGTGTCTATGTGTCAGCAGGAAATTGGTCTGCTGTTGTTTCCTACAAGGGGTATGGCACTGTGGTGACACATTGACTTTGTCATATCCTGGGTACAGCTGAACACAAGTAACAGGTCTGTATAAGAGTTACTGCATGTGCCACATGGCTGATAGGTCTGAGGGGTGTATATAGGTTAGTGCATGGTGGCTGATGTCAGCAGCCCTTCTACAGTGGACAATGGTAAGTGTACTTAGTGGCACACACCACATGTTTGTGTCTAACACACACACAGAGGCTTTGGTATTGATGCAATACACAGATAATACTGTACACATGGATGTACTT
Source organism: Protopterus annectens (assembly GCF_019279795.1). NCBI lineage: Eukaryota > Metazoa > Chordata > Ceratodontiformes > Protopteridae > Protopterus > Protopterus annectens. The sequence goes on along the minus strand of NC_056728.1, from coordinate 789,007,573 downwards.
AATTTTGCAGTGTACCCATTTTAGCCTATGTAATTCCACTAAGACATAATAGGCAAAACATCAAATCAGTAAATTATCAGTCTGCTACTTTAATGTCATTGACAATGGTACTGGCAGGGTATATGTCCCCTTCCCCTATGTAGTGCAATCCCAGTGTTTGTAAACCTAGGTGTGTTTGTGTGGGTGGCACAGCTCTACATTTTGGAGGGTGTGGAGTGGTGCAGAGTTGCACATAGTGTGAGTAACGACTACTTAACCTGTTAACATAAGCTCTACAGTATTACAGCAGACTAAGCATGGGGATACACACAACAAGAACCCCAATGAGAGTGGCTGTGTCCACAACATCGACAGCCAACTATATATATGAACTACAGTATTGCTGTCCAGCTATAGAGTAGGGAAGAGGGCATTTACACATCTATTACTAGTTTTGATTTAATTAATTTCCATGACAGGTTTCCTTTGAAATATTAGCATTTGCCAGTCAGTTCTCAGACAGATGACCTCCTGGGACATGTATTTTCTGCAAACTGAAGTAGATCCCTTCACATACACACACACTTACTTGGCAACACTGAGAGTAAAACCCCTACCTAGGTACTTATCGCTAATAATGTGCTTGGTCTTAATTGCACACACCTCACAGCTTTTAGGATGAGGTGTGTCCCGAGTCTCTTAAGTGAGGAACATCACCAGGCCTTGTACAGTAATGGGGGGTGTACTGGGTGTTAATGAACAATACATAGTATGCTATACTGTCATATACACATTGATAAACACGTAACAGTCATAGACACATCTGAGAGACCTGGGTTTAGCAGTGCTAACTACCCTGTCAGTGAGTCCATTCTGTCAGTTAATTTGCACACAGCACATGCATCATTGGGCTGGATAGTGTACTCAGTTACCTGTATGGTTGATGGTGAGAGTTGTCCTCATACAGCGGACCTTGGGACATGTACTGGGGTACCATGGTGTAAAGACAGTATACACAGCACCCATACCCTCATTGGATATTTTACTCATTGAAACCCATGATAATACTCTGACATACCCACAATCACACATTGACCAGGACTGCAACACAAACCCTTGTCTATCTCATCAGTGCTATTACAGGGATATGCATTTATTGCACATGCCACAGGGATAGTAGGGTGATGGTTTGTCATGGCTCTCCTAATGTCAGCAACATCACTATGCCTTATACTGTATGGCCAGGTGTATTGTATTTGGAGAATGTGGCCTCAGAATGCTGTATCCTACAAATATACACACTTACACACATACTTCCAAGGACTCAGAGGGTAACCCATTCCTATCTACCAATTTGTAAAACAGTGTTGTGCTGGTACTGCAAGCTCCAGGTAACCCATAGGGTGAAGAGTGTAACAAGGTACATTTAATGTCCATTACAGCAGCAGGCATTTCTAACTATGGCAATGGGGGGGTGTAGTGTGTGAGAAGGTACTCAGAGTATTATCAACTGCAGGTCTACAAACACACAGACACTGTTATTCTCAGCAATGCACGCTGACACATTTGTCAGTACTGGGGTCCATAAGTGCAGGTGTTCCTAGGTATGTACCAAGATATTGTCCAAGAAGAGATGTGGGTATAGTGGTATCATGCCACCTGACGTTTGTCAGCAGGTCATTTATCAACGGAGGCCACATGAGTGATCCTCAGGGTGACAGTTAAATGCAACATCCAATCATCTGGTTGTCTCTTGCAGAGGGCCAGTGAGGTGCTTCAACTGACATGTATGCAACATATATTACATAACATGGCCAGTGTCTGGGTTGGAGACTTGTACCCAAGCATGTTCTTTTGACTGTGGTAGTCTAGTTAAGGTATCCATGGCATGTGGTGTATACAGGTTCACAGGTTCATAGGTAGGTACTAGGCTATCGGCCCAAGGGCCTACGTAAGCCTAGCCAACAAGGTTCCATGGCTTACACCACCCAAGAAAGTTACTTTCCTCTGCCACTGTCGAGCAGAGACACAGAAGTGATCCCCAGGGTGTATTTCCTATTTCCCATCCACTCATCAAGATTTTTCTTGAAGATTGCTAATGATGAACTTTGCTTGACATAGATAGGTAGCTTGTTCCAGAGTATAAGAGGTCTTTGGGACAGTAATCTATCCCTCCAGCATGTCCTGTTTATTGTGGTGACAAGGTTTAGGTCCCTAGAGTGTGTAGCTCGGAGGGATTGGGATTTCTTTAGGTGTAGCATGTCCAACAGCTCTGGGTTTGAAATAGCTTTATATGTTAGGCAGAGATCACCTCGGAGTAGGCGATATGCTACGGAGTAAAGCTGGAGTTTTTTGAGGCGGTCAGTGTAGGGCATTTGTTTGAGGCCAGTAATCCTCTTTGTGAGGTACTTCTGTGGCCTTTCCAGCTGCTGCAGATGTCTTGTGAGGTACTTTCCAAAAGGGTCATTGGACTCTATAATGTGTCTAATGAGTGTCAAGTAGAGGGGAACAATGACCTCTTTTTTCCTGGATGAAAACCCTTTTATGATGAGGTGTGCCACATAGAAGGACTTCCTGACTACTGTGGCGATGTGACTATCAAAGGAGAGACTACTGCCCACCTGGGTCCCAAGTCTCTTATCCCACATTTGTTAAGTAGATTGCTGCCTATGTGGTAGTTCATGGGTACAGAGTTTTTACCAAAGAGGATGACACTGCACTTTTTGGCATTGAGCTTGAGGCCATGGCTCTGACACCAGGCATCTGTCTCAGTGAGGCCCTTCTATAGGATGTCCACATCATTTGGGGACTTGACTATGGCTCCTAGTTTGCAGTCATCTGTGAACTTCATTAGCCAGAGGCCTTCTGTGTTAGCCTGTACTTCAGAGAAGTAGATACCAAACAGGAGATGTCCCAGGATGAAGCCCTGTGGTACACAACTTAAAACTGCTTTGAGGTCAGATTTGGAGTCTGCAACTTTTACAGTGTGGGTTCTGTCAGTGAGCCAGTTGGCAACCCATCTTGCGACGTAGGGCTTTATACTTAGTTTAGTGAGTTTAGCTATAATTCCAGAATGGGGGATGGTGTTGAAAGCCTTGGTGAGGTCAAGATAGCCTGTGTGAACCACCTTACCCTCATCCACGGCTTTGGTGACTGCCTCAAAGAAGTCGATCAGGTTCAGGAGGCATGCTCTGCCTTTCACACACCCAAACTGGGGGGATCCAGAGTTTGGAGGTTACCAATGTCTTTGTTTATGAGTTCCATGATGATGCATTCCATGGCCTTGAAAACCAGGCTTGTCAGGCTAATAGGTCGATAGTTCCTGGGATCAGTGGTGGCTCCCTCTTTGTGGAGTGAGATAACTGTTGCTGTGCTCCATTCAGTGGGCACAAAGCCTGATGTGAGGCTATTATTGAACATGAGGCTTAAGTGGGGAGCCAGTTCGTCCTGAAGTTCATGTAAAACGCAGCCTGGGATGTTGTCCGGTCCCATGGATGCTGTGTTTTTGGCTTTAGAGAGTGCAGCTTTTACCTGCATAGTTGTGATTACAGGGACTCTGCATTCTTCCTATATAGATAGGGGCCCTTTAGGGGTAAGAGGGGGGTAAAGTTAGCACTGAACCTATCTGCCAGGATATTGGCAATATCAGTTGGTTCTGTAATTTCCATGCCTTTGTGCTGTAACTCAGAGCAGATCTGGGTGTTGCCATCTAGATTCTTGACATAGCTATAGAATGCTTTGTGGTTGTCCTTGGATATAGTGGCAATTTTATTTTCTTAGCTAGCTTTGGAGGATCTTATAAGGGATCTCCGCTTCTTACTGAGGCTGACCAGGGAGCTCCTCCACTCATGGGATTTTACTCTCTTTTGCAACAGTTTCTTCCTTCTGTTGTACAGTATGTTTATGGCATGGGACCACCAGATCGGCTTCCTTTTTTGGAGGATAGCGTCTTGGTTCTGTTTGGGATAGCATGATCTATGCACTCGTGTAAGTGCTTATAGAGTGCATTTGTGTAGGATTCAGCAGTTGTAAATGTATTGTCCATCGGCATGGGTGCCATGAATTTCACCACTTCTGTCTTAAGAAGCATGAAGTTGGCTTTGGAGATTTTTTTTTTACTGTGGTTTCCTTAATGGGGGGGTGGGGGCAGGATGTGGATATCAAGAGTGATAAGCTTATGGTCGGATCGGATCAATGAGGAGTTGACTTCAGGTGTGGAACACTGGTCACTCATGTTGGTAATGACTAGGTCTAGGATATTGTTGCCCCTGGTGGGGGTGTGGATAAGTTGATCTAGGGCATTGGAGTTTATGAATTCCAGAAAGCATTGAGCTAAGGAGTTGGTACACAAGTATTTTTCCCAGTTAATGGTGGGGTAGTTGAAAGTCGCCCATTATTAGGGTGTTCGGTTGACCCCTAATATTTTCCAGTGCATCAAGAAAAGAGGAGTGGGAATCCTGGGGCATGGTGGGGGATCTGTAGCAAGCTACAATTTGGATTGCAGTTTTGCACAGAGTTAGTTGCACTTGGATAACCTCGGATGCATTATGCTAAGCAACTAGCCTAGAGGTGTGGATATCCTTAATGAATATGGACACACCTCCGCCTTTGGTGTTTTGGTCCAGATTACATGGCCGAAAAGTGTGGTATGAGTTATAGCCTGGTTTCCTAGCTCTGACATTCATAACACAGATGGGCTGACATGTCAGTGTCAGTCAAGCATAGATTGTCTGTGAGCCGTCAAGATGGATACCTGACATCTGCATATCTGTACAGAGGACAGACAGAAATCAGCTGGCCAACAGGTTATGCATTAGGATTAATATTTTAAAATCAAAAGAAATATAATAATCCACCAGGTAAACGCTCCATTGCTCTCAAAAAGAATAAAATGTGGAAACTGTAAAAGCAACAAAGGAGCGACCAAGGCAAAAACAGTCACTGAGATAAACAGCCACTGAGATAAACAAAGTCACTGAATCCTTTACCATAAAACGATTTATTGAAGCAGAATGAATCATAAAAAGTGGTAAGCGCTTTTGCATAGAGCTTCCTCAGACCAACAATAAACACAAGAGTAAAAACATCTTATATAAAAGGATTTGAACATCAGGTCCTCCAATCATGGATGAGTACCAATTAATCACCAATCAGCCCTCAAAGACATACTACCATAATGAACAAACACAAAATACAAGGCAGTATGATCAGAGACCATAAGGAACATATAAACATCTATACATGAATATAAAAAATAAACATGTAAAACCTAACAATACAATATATACACAGTAAAATCAAATACAATTTCCTAACCCTACACTTTTTTAACAACAACTTCAAAGAAGCCTTTGTTTTTATACAGGAATAGGAAGAATTTGAAGAGGTTGTTATGCCAAGGTAGGGATTTGGGTATCAATGCCATGAGGATAGGAGTGACCCGCCCCTGTGGTACTTGTAACGTCTGTGGTCTGATTAATACTTCTGAGACTTTTAACTATCCTGATTTAAATAGAGCATTTACTTTTCATGTAGATGCCAATTGTAGAACCACAAACGTGGTCTATTTAGCTGAGTGTGTCCACTGTAAGTCCTTTTACGTAGGGAAGACCAACAGGTCATTACTTGAGAGGATGAGGGAACATATGTACAGTATTCGGATACATTCTGATCATAATGCTCTATCTAAACATGTTGCAGAGTGTGGTGAGACACACAGCTTCATGTTTAGGGTCATTGACATCATAACACCCACTATCAGAGCAGGAGATATTCATAATCATATGGAGTATAAGGAGACCAATTGGATTATTATTTTGAGAGCTGATAGGGGCAGTGGCCTGAAAGAACGGGCTTCTTTGAAGCCGTTGTTAAAAAAGCGTAGGGTTAGGAAATAGAATTTGATTTTACTGTGTATATATTGTATTGTTAGGTTTTAAATGTTTATTTTTTATATTCATGTATAGATGTTTCTATGTTCCTTATGGTCTCTGATCATACTGCCTTGTATTGTGTGTTTGTTCATTATGGTAGTATGTCTTTAAGGGCTGATTGGTGATTAATTGGTACTCATCCATGATTGGAGGACCTGATGTTCAAATCCTTTTATATAAGATGTTTTTACTCTTGTGTTTATTGTTGGTCTGAGGAAGCTCTATGCGAAAGCGCTTATCACTTTTTATAGTTCATTCTGCTTCAATAAATCGTTTTATGGTAAAGGATTCAGTGACTTTCTTTATCTCAGTGACTGTTTATCTCAGTGACTGTTTTTGCCTTGGTTGCTCCTTTGTTGCTTTTACACTTTCCACAGGATTAATATTTTGACAGATAGATGTCTGACACTGACAGGTATGCTATTACTACATGATAGCAGCCCTCAATGATATGTCCTATACACACAGTAGTCTACAGTTAATAAACACATATCAGATCAATATCCAATAGCTAGTACTTAATAACACACAATTCACACACCAAGAACACAATAGTCAGTACTCAGAGTCCAGCTTTGCATGCAGGGGTGTATGGTTCCAGTACTACAATCTGCAATATAGTCTTACTTGGGAAAGCACTGTTAACAGTAGTAACATAATGATACAATACATGCAAGTGTGACTGCATATAACTTGGGATACTACCAATGTATGAAACACATACAAAAGGAAAAGATTGTTGTACTAGCCATATATACTCAGGTGCCCCAGACAGTATACTCACACCCTTACTACTGTAATGACAGCACATAGAAGCATGTTATGTACATGGAATTGAATACACTTATTAAAGATGTCATTACCATGCTATTTCATCAGACTGGAATGTGATCAATTGTTACCAGGACTGAGCCATGCTTAGCAGGTGTAAGCACTGTTTCAATATAAATGCTAAGCAGATTTGCACATTGGTAAGCAAAGCCTACACAGTGTAAGCGGCTTTTCATTTAACCATATGTTAGCAGCACTTACCGTTGGGCAAACCCACGCAAACCCACTTAAAGCTGCTCAAAACTGCCTTAACCACTCTGTATCCAGCAGTCCTTGTTCCGCCTAGCAACAAAATAAACAGCCCATTTCAAGTCTTGAACACAAGACCCTGTACACTACACTCACAGCAGTTAACCACTCAGCCATCACAGCTGTGAAAATGGTTGTTGTTTTTTTCCAATATATCTTTCAGCACACATACTGAATAGTAGTGAACAACTGCTTTGACTTCTACAATTGTGTAGTACTTGTTAGTGATATTAATGTTGAATTAAATATGTTGTTATATCTAAATATACACATAGATGAATATGGTGTGATACATCTGGGAAGATATATACAACAGTCATGTTTATACATAACAAGGATATATATATATATATATATATATATAGATAGATAGATATAAAAACATATATATATATATATATATATATATATATATATATATAAACATATATAAACACACCCACATATATTATGTATAGATATGTATGTGTATATATATATATATATATATATATATATATATATATATATATATATATATATATATATATATATATACCCATAACATGTACTGGAGTCATACCTCAGCACCAATAGTCACAACCTCTTAGTGCAAGGGGATGTCATGTAATTATTGCAGGTATAAATGTGGAATGTTGCCACAGTAACAGAGGTTGTGTTAATAGACATGTGTGGGAAGTCACTTCTGATACTGACATGTATGACATCAGTTACTGACAGACATCATAAGATCATCATAGTGAAGTACCACACAAATCACAGTAATGATCCTGTGGAATACAGCAGGGATATGACCAATAAACGTGGGCAGTCTGACATAATCTGATCAGTGCAGAGGTATACACAGAATTCCTTAGTGCAAGTTGTGTGGACCAAGCCTGACAAAGTGGATGTTTACAGCCAAGTAAGTGGGGATATCATAAAAATACTGGAATAGATAAGCTCACACAGCTGATGCATTCACACACTCCTTTCTTTCCTAACACATATTAACTGGAGGAGTAGAGGTCCCAAGCTCACATACTTCACACTACTTAGTGACATACATCTTTACACCATCCCACTGCATTTTCAGACATACACAACAGTTATGGTGGCCTGGCAACAGTTCATCTGACAAATATCTGGACATAACATCACACTAGGTAAATACACTGAGCTGCTAGGCATGTCACAAAGCACTGTGCAAACTACAGGCAGACTGCCACAACACTGACCCAAGTTTCCTATGAGGGAATACACATGTACTTGCAAATATAGCAGGCACTACAGGCATGTAACAACATGGAGTAACAGACACCAGTGTGAAAGTGCATGTCCACAACCAATCTGAACACAGTCACGGTCACATTATGGTAAGCCTAAGTAATATTACAGTGCATGTACTGTGTGAAGAACACCACCCTCATATGAGCCTCTCACACAGTAACCCTACATATACTGGGCCAATACACAGTGTAGTCTGATGCCTGACTGTGGTATGGGGCATGTGTCAATCTGGCCCTACAAGCATGTACGCTGATAGGGTACCATAAACTGGAGCAGCATGCAACATCAGATAGAACAGGACCAAGAACAATGACACCTACCACAGTCTGTACACAGACCAAGTAACATATTCACAATACACACTCTGTCAACAATCACCATAAGTACACAGACCTCACTACTGTACACACTACAACAGAATGTCCAGGTTTTGCCCTCAAATATAAGGCCTACTATATATAACATGTCTACAGTCTGATATCTCACTGGCTTGTTATCGGTATAATGTCAGTAAATAATGATGTACTGTACATATGCACCTTTTACTGCATGACATATGGACAAAGGGTAACAGACTTGGGGGACAGAGTCACAAACACAGTGCCAATATTGACATATTGCTGTGATAATCTGAGAAATTTCCTGGTGTAACAGGGTTTTGTGACATATCTCTACTGAGGGATATGAAGTCAGTAATTTACACGGATGTCACCATGTACTGACTGCAATCAACAGAGTATGCTACTGCATATCTAAAGACAGGAAATGTGTGAGTAACACAACACATGTAAGACTTCAAACAATGGACAGTCTGCAGATAGCCCTACAGGTGAGAGTTTCCTCAACCCCATAACACTGTCATGCCAGACATTAAATCATGTAGAACAGCCATATCCACAACTTCAAATGTAGAATAGCAATACTTACATTCTGTTCCCATGTCTGGAACATCCCCCTCCTGTTTGTTGGCCTGTCTCCACAGTGTATGTTGTAAGAGGTATTTCCAACTACCCGCTATGATGCTGTTTGCCAAACACCCACACAAAATCCTGCTCACAGTGAAGGAAAAGGGCTAACACCCACATGAAGTGCTTAGTTATAGGAGTCTCTTTCTCTGCAATTGGCTATAGGAAGGATACCACAGCTGTTCCACATGCAGTTACCAAGTGGGGGACTGCAATTTGTGCACAGGCCATCAGCTGATTATGAGCATTCCTTAGAAAACACAAGCTGCTGCCTATGCAAAACAGATGTACTTTTCCACATCCACCAGAGAGGGGGGGAGAGAGAGAGAGAGACAGACAGACAGACTGAGACAACGTAAGAAAGGACGGCTGTAAGAGAGTAAGAGCCAAGCATGTTTGTGTATGATCCATGGGTGGAGAGTGGTATCTGGGTATTATAACAGTTGCCTATATTGTTTACTAATCCATACTGTCACATAGTAATTGCACATGGCTGTACACATTTATGGCTGAGGATTGTCTACAACAACCTCTACAGTATTTGAAAACTATTGGCCTTGTAATGTGGACAATGGGACATATAGTTTCTCAATGTAATGATGTAGCAAAACCCACACTGCAATGGATCCTGTCAGTACCCACTCACCCCAACGCCCACACAGGATACTGATGACATGTGCACAAACACACACTTAAAGGTACTGAGTTTCAACCCACTACCTGACTGTATTGCTATTACAGTGTTATGCAGTTATTGCACGTGCCATGTACCTTACATGTTGAAGAGTTGTCCAAAGGTATCTTTGAAGGTGAGTGACATCAGAAACAGTGCTAAAGAAGGGATAAGGGAAGTATAGTACATGGGAATGTCCACAAAAGCAGATGTCAATGGAGATACACCCACACTTTGTCAGGGAAACCCACACATCATCACAGTTGGTAGGATAAAGATTAGAACCCCTATCTAACTAGCTTGCTACACTACAGTATTTCGCAGTCATTACAAGCACTGCAGAGCTTATAAGGCTGATACATGGTCAAAGGATTATGTCAAGGTGAATGCCATCAGCAGTTATGCTAAAGTAGGTCAGTGGGAGGTGTAGTGATTGTGAATGGCTTCAAAATCATTAATCTCCACACACATACACACACACACACACACACACACACACACACACACACACACACACACACACACACACACACACACACACAAACACACTTACCAGTACTGAGATGCATAGGTTCATTGCTTTGCAGGTGTGTTGTAGCTGAATGGGCCTAATGGCTGTACAAGACTAGGAAAGGGAATACCTTGGCATCAGACCACATGACAATGGCCTCCAGTGTGGCTCAGGGGTGTAGTCCCTGGAATGCTCCCCACAGGTGGGTACTGTATTCACTATCCACTCATCTGGGTTACTATTGTGGGTGGCCAGTGATCTGCACTGCTTCCCATGTATGTGATCTATATTCCATAACATGAACAGTGTCTGGGATGTGCACATGTCCCACACATATGTTCTTTGACATGTGGAAGTGTACTTGAGATCTCTGGGGCATGTTGTGTATACAGATTGTTATCTTCTGATGTAGCATTCCTGACCTCATTTGGAAAGACCTGGCTATGGAACTGAGGTTGTTATTGCACCTACATTGACACCACAAAACAAGTATTCAGTGGAGTTAGTGGCATCTGTCCATACAGGGCATGTGTATAAGGCATGGTATTCCCTTTGTGGGTTACATTTGCAGACTCTACAGTTGTTGCAGATGTCTAGTGGGGAACATAGGAAAATGACCAATTTAAGCATTTATTTGCCTATTGTAGGGATGGAACAGGGTTCCATGTCCTTTTACTTGCTGAATAACACACACTCAGTCAGGAGATGTTACACATCACAGTACTTTCTAATGTCAATGGCACTGTTGTGGTCAACAGGCATGTAGTCCACTACAATCACACTGTGATTACCATCTGTGATGCAATATGCAGGGAATTACCAATATAGTGGTTGCTGCCTAGACAAGTGTGTTTGGGTATGAGACATGGGTGGAGTGTGTTCTCTGAGTAATACAAGGGTTGCCTATATTGTTCACTGATTCATAATGTCACATGTAGGGCTATGGATTGTCTGCACCAGCCTCTCTGGTGTTTGACATCTGTTGTCCTTGTAAGGTGGACATTGTGACATATAGTAGGTCCTCAATATAATAATTTAGCAAAACCCACCCCACAATGCATCCTGTTATTACACAATCACAGTATTCTCCACACAGAATACTGATAACAGACACACACTTGCCAGCACTGAGATTTAACCCCCTACCTAGTTATGGAATGCTACTACAGTGTACAGCATTAATCACACGTGCCACAGAGCTTATTGGATGGATGTTGTCCCAAGGTACTTCTAAGGTGAGGAACATTACCATCCCTTGTAAATACTGGCACTGGGTAATGTAGTGGGTGACAGATCCCAAAAATAATTTTACCCTAATCACACATTTACATTTTCCCGGGGTGAGGTTCAAACTTCTATCTAACAATCTTTATGGACCATTACATTATGCATTTACCACATGCACCACTAACCTGATATGGTATAGGGCTGGCAACAGGTAGTTGTAAGGTGGATGATATCTGCAGGACTGCTAAAGTCAAGCTCTGAGATGTGTACTGGCTGTAAATGGGGCCAAAATCTTTGAGGTACACACATACATATGTGCACACACAAATACTTGCCACAGATGAGATTCAAACCCATACCTATGTAGCTACTGCTACTACATTGTTCTACATTTATGGCACACACCACAGAGCTTATAAGGCTGGTCCTTGTCCAAAGGGGTATTCCAAGGTGACTGACATCAGCAGGCTTGCTAAAGTAGGACAATGGGAGGTGTACTGACCTTGAATGGCCTCAAAATCATTAATCTCTACACACACACACACACACACACACACACACACACACACACACACACACACACACACACATACACACACACACACACACACACACACTGTTGACATGTTTGAGATTAGAATTCCTACCTAACTAGGACATTACACTATAGCATTATGCAGTTATCGCACACGCCATGGAGAATATAGGAGTAACATTTCTCCAAAAGGGTATTTCAAGGTGACTGACATTAGCAGGCTTGCTAAAGTAGGGCAATAAGTGGTGTACTGACTGAGAATGGCCTCAAAATCATTAATCCCTACACACACACAGAGTTTCACAGTTGCCCTGTTTAGGATTAGAACTCTTACCTGACTAATATGTTACACTATAGCATTACACAGTTATCACACACACCATGGGTCTTACAGGGCTAGCCTTTCTCCAAAGGGGTATTTCAAGGTGACTGACATCAACAGGCTTGCTAAAGTTTGGCAATGGGAGGTGTAGTGACTGTGAATGGCCTCAAAATCATTAATCTCTACACACACACAGGGTTTCACAGTTGCCTTATCTGGGACTGGAACTCCTATTTGACTAGTATGTGACACTATAGCATTACGCAGTTATTGCACATGCCATGGAGATGATGGGGCTTGCAACTGGCCAGAGGGTTATTTCAAGGTGACTGACAGCATGAGTGTTAATGGGCCATAAAACATTCCTCTGGGAACACACACACAACACTTAGCCACACACAACTTTACATTTGACAGGACTGGGTATACAAATGCTAGATGAATACTGATGTGTACTATCATGTTATACAGTTATCACAAGCACTACAGACACTATAGGGCTATGGGCTACCAAAACAAATGTCTACAGTGATTGACTTCGGCACATCATGTGATATTGGCCAATTAGATGTATGGTGGGTGGGACAGGACTCATGATGGCAATCTCTTTGTCACTGCCTGCCTCTCTTCCCCACATTTGTGTGTGTGTATGTTTGACTTATTATAGTGTGCTGGCCTTGGATATGTGTGAGTATTCCTATCCAATGAGTGTGCAAAGCATGAATGGTGTGCAGTGTGGTGTGTGTGCACAGACATCTGCGACTGACAAATATGTATAGTCCACTGTTGTTGTCAGACAAAGGCTTCAGTTCTCTAAGTGTTGGAGCATGCCCAGTATGGCCTTCTGTATTGAGTGTGTGAATCCATTCCAGGTAGGTTGTACTCCAGTGCAGGATTTTGTGTTCTACACCTACAGCTAGCAACCTGTTTCTGCAGGATATATGTAGATAGGTTGACAATATGGAGTCACAATGGGCGACAGATAGTGGGATACTGTAACTATTGCTGTCTGTGCTGCTTGTGTTACATGTTTGGTGTTAGCATAGATATCCAGACATGTACTGTTTTACACTGTGATGTATTATGTCATCAACTACCAACAAATATACTTATTTGCTCACAGTTATTTCCTGGGAAATACAAGATGAATGAAAATGTGTCCAGTATTGTGGTCTGCAGCCTACATATTCTTGCACACTCATGCCATTCTGGAGGGGTAGCTGCAGACACTTGCTGATGGATATGTGTAAATAGTCCAGCACCTTGGTACTCTGGTGGCTGGGGATCCCCTGCTTGTACATCTATTAACATAACAGAATGGCCATATCCTGCTGTGGCCATATCTTTCAGCTGTACAGATTCACCCAGGTTACCAAGAGGCAGGGCTCATATATCTGGTAAGTTCCCCTTCACATTGTGATTTATGAGTGGGTTTGTAGCCACCCATTACTGGGTTTGCAGGCATGGGTAGTATGGGCACACATCAGAGTTTCAGACTTCACACACTCCATGACATCCATGCTTCTACACCCCTCACTCTGTTATTCTATCCTCTTCCTAACATTATGAGAGTGATATCTGCAAAGTATCCCTATAGTTGTCCCTTCATCCCAGTGTTATTGGGTTGGTCCACAGTTTATGTAGTAGGATATGGTGGGCATGCTACTGGGATTTGTCAACATGGCCTTGCATTTGTGTTCTGTGGATCGTGTTATGTTGTTGTTTGGGACCCCATTAGATAACATACATTGGCAGTATGGGTGAGGCATAGGCCATTGACAGAGGACTGTAGGGCATTTGGTAATGATGCAGCTCATCTGTAGCAGACCAGTGCATTCTGTCACTCCTGCAGTCCCAGGCTGTGAGCCACTGGATTCCCCTGGGGTTACAGGGTAAGTGTGCGAGGTGTTATTGGCAATAGTTCCTGTCCATATTACTCCATTGGTCTGGATGCTGGCAGGGTGCTGCTTACAGCTAGGTGCACACCTGCATAGGACACCTCTTCAGCATGCTGCATTCTGTGGGTATTCCCATACAGAAGTGGGGGTCATGCTGTACTCATTCCCAACAGCAGGGATATGACCTGTGATAAACCGGTGGATGATGGTGGGATGAGCTGAGCGCATGTGTGATATGGAGGCTTCTTGCAGCTGACTCACAGATATACCTGGGACATTCCCCTTATGCTGCCTTGTGTGGGGACATAGACATTCTCTCATTACTTCATAACTGTGCCTTTTGTGGTCTGCCAGTGATCGGCCAGAATACATCAGTATTCCATACTACACAGACAACTAATGTGCAGCTAACCTGTATGTACAATTCCAAAGGTGTGTCCGTTTGATAGTTACATTTTATGTACTCTGTCTAGGGTACTTCCACCTGTGTACTGTGTGTATGTTTGGGCCCACATTCATGGCATGTCCATCTTTCAGATGGTGACAGATATTGACATCCGAACAATGAGTATGGATGACTGCTGAATTGGGTCTTGCTGGGGTGCATTGTGGTTGGCACTGCAGTTGTCAGAACATGGCCCTGTCATCGACAGTAGTGGCCATAGGCCACCGGGACACAATCCTCCATGCCTACATGTTGACCACTTCCACATAATATACAACACACAACAACTTAACACACAATGCCCTGCATATTGTACAAATGCAACAATATATCCTGTAAATTGGGCCAGCTCAGGTAATCTGTGCTCCACTGTTATTAACCCCACTCGTATATGTGCATATGCATTTCTACATAGGATTGTGGGGGTGGGGGGGCACACCTGACAACTGTAAATATTTGCCATGACTGTACTGGTATTTCAGGTAATCTGTTGGCTTCCATTTAATTTTGTATTCTGACCTATCATGCAGACTAGATGTATATCAGTAGAGGTTTTCTTGACCTACATTTCAGTTTCAGACTTCATACACTGCAGAACTAACATACAACTGCCTGACCTGTTGTAGTCTGTCTGTGTAGGTCTGGAGGGGGGCTGTTATCCATAGCCATTAATTGAAGGCCTTAGCACAGCCTTTCTTTATGGTCATCTACACCTGTCCTGCTGGCTGAGGCTGTTGTTGGGTATGTGAAACTCACTGACATGCATGTGTGTGCCCTATGGACACATATTTGGGCCACCACATGTACTGCAGTGGGATTTGTCACCTTGTCTAGTACTGCCTGTTTTACTGACTCCAGTATTTGTTATGGATTCCATGCTGCCCATATAGGTGCCCACTATCTGCTGCCATCCCATTCAGTCTCCCGATTCCTTTGCATGCTCACATCCATACCATAGCTACAACTAGCAGAACATACTACTCCATTCAGCAATTGATAGGAAGAGTGATTTACTTGTGGCTGTGTCAGTATTGAGGATGGTGCTGGAGGGCTGACTATGTTGGATGCACATAGTACACTCCCTATACATGGTAAAGCACAGGTAGTGTCCTGTTTGGCATCCATTTTAATGTATGTGCGAGTCAGAGAGAGGTGTCATTCCCTGGGTTCCTACTGTCTGTGTATGTGCTATGCGTTGCCTCTTTGCCAAAGCTTGGGCATACTGGGCATGCCTCCTTCTGCCTACATGTGCAGGCTCAGGTTGTTCCTCCTCCGAGTCACTCTGTGCCTGTGCTGACCTTGGCAACGGTGGGGGGCTGTATGGCCCTGCCCCATGCTGTTCCAACTGCAGTTGTTTTTGCAGGATCATATTGTGTAGCATGGCACATACAATGAAAATTTGTCCTCATGTAGCTGGAGAGTACTGCAAGGACCCACCAGATATGTCCCTGCACTGGAACCATGACTTGAGCATCCCAAACACACGCTCTATTATGATTCTGGTTTATGCGTGTGCCTCATTATGGAGTTCTTGTTTGGGTGTTTGTGCATTTCTGATGGGTGTCATCAGCCACGGGTCGAGTGCATAACCAGCATCCCCCACTTGTTGGTCATATGGGATGTCCCCATTAGCAAATCTCTGGTACAGCTATGTCATATGCCAGATGTGGGAGTCGTGATAGCTTTCAGAGCTGCCAGCACACACATTCATTCTAATGCCCTGGGCATCGCACATGACCTGGCAGTTGATGGAGGGGAAGCCCTTGTGGTTTATGTAGACCCTACCCCGCTCACCAGGTGGTGCTTTGATGTGTATGTATGTGAATTCTATAGCACTCACTACCTCAGGGTATTCTGCTATTTGGTGGAAGACAGGCATATTGCTAACCAACACCTCATGGGTGTTGAGGAAATATATGCGCTCACTGGCATGTGCTGACATGGCATCCAGGAACTGGTGGAGGACCCTGGATGCTAATGCCTATGAGATCCCCATGATATCCCCAGTTGGCCTTTGGAAGGTACCTGTGGCTAGTATTCTTAAGCCTACACATACCTTGGTATCCACTAGGATGGGTTCTTCTCTGATGGTTCTGTATTGTGAGGCATGGCCGACACAGCTCAACAATTTGTTGTATCCCTGTCCATCCTATAGCACTCCACTATCTCCAGCTCATGTAGGCCAAGGTAGGTTACCCTGGGTCTGTACACTCTTCTCTTTCTCCTCACTGTGGGTTGGTCATCAGCATTCTCATCCTCACCACCCTCAGCCTCTTCCACTTATTGATGTACGAGAGCGACAGCAGCCCCTATCATTTTGTTAGTTTTGTCTGGTAAAATTTCTTTGTCTGTGTACACTGGTGGTGTACAGTTTGTGGGAAAAAATCGAGTGAAAGGTGTTTGCATAGTTTATAGTGGTGTGCTGGGCTGCTGCCTGTGTAATTGGCTGATTCTGATACATTTCACCTGCCAGCTAGGCTAGTTCTCCTTGATTGCCTTCCTACTGCTGTTTTCCCTTCCCATTCCCTTTCAGTTTAAGCCCTGAGGCACACCACGCATACCCACTGCTCAGATGTGAACAGAGCTGCAATTTCCTGTTTTTTTTTTTTGTTTAAAACCCAGTGTGCACACCCCTTTAGGCAAGGTAAACACTGCTAGGTGGCCTCAGGCACACCACCTTCCTTAGCTGTGCTTAGCTAAGGGCAAGCATGGGCCACAGAACTCCAATAAGCTTACAGCATGCATGCATGACACTCTCCCTTATGAGGTCATCTACCTCTTAGGCTTGCACCATGGTGTTGCTGCACTTAACATGTTTGGGTGCTAGCTAACACTGAGGGGAAATCTGTGATTCAGTATCAGTCCTCTCATTTGCATAAAACTGACTGCTAATGCATGGTTATAAGACTGACACTCAGTCTTTCCTCTTAGCAACCACTATTCAATTGCATTGTTGTCTTCTGCATGCCATTCACTATTATGTCAGAATGCTGATTTTGGTTTAAAAGCTTATTCCCTATTTTTTTTTTATTTTCGGGCCAATCCCTTTTGCTCACCACTGCCCTATGCTTAAACGGCCGAAATCAGCCAAAAAAAATATGTATATATTTTTTTTATAATTTTGCAACTATTTACCATGCCAATGGCCATCTATTTGGCCATTGGCATGCCTACTACATTGAATACATGCTTTCTTTGGAGCTGTCATGCCTCCATTTTATAATTTACAGAAATGTATTCAGTTAGTAGCTGAATACATTTCTGCAGGTTACACTATCCCTGCACAGATGCCTGCCTGCTTCCTGGATCACTAATTCACCTCATTTGCATGGTTTTCACCTGCAAATGGGGTAATTAGCATAAAGGAGCTGTGTCCGTGCAGGAATAGTGTAGGAGTGAGTAGTATGTGTAAAATGTTGAACTGCCACAGTAGAAGGAGACTTCTAAACAAAACGGAGAGTAGTGCCCTAGCTAAACATGTGGAAGCTGAAGGGATGCACCATGGATTTAAATTTTTAGTTTTAGAAGTTCTGGAAGAAAATATCAGAGGGGGTGACATTAGAAATAGAACAGAAGAGGCTGAGCAAAAATGGATTCTGCAACTAAATGCAGACAATCCCCCAGGCATTAATGAAACTGCTTCTTTGAAACCATTTTTAAAGGCAAGAGCCTTAAAGCACTAATTCCCTTCTACATGATTCTACAGGCATTCACATTTGAACTTGTATACTGTTTTTAACAGTATTATGTTTATTTATGTTTTTTCTACTATTTTAAAATTAATTGAGTGTGCTATAAATATTTAATTATTTGTCTTAACTGATTGGCTACTTTGAAAGTATATATAAGTCTGATGAAGCAACCTGGAAGGTCGTGAAAGTGCTCACTTTGTCCTTGCAATAAAGAATTCTCCTTCTACTGTGTCAGTTCGACTTTTTATACATACTACTGGCTCTGAGATGAAGACTGAGCTGTTCATCTGGTACCTGTGTATTTGTCCTTCTCATAGTGTAGGAGCGCTCATGCACGTCCCGGAAGCACATCCCTGGATCGCTCGTCGGCCATATTGCATGCAGCAGCTATTACACTATTCCTGCACATCATGCAGAGCTTGCTGAATCCTGGGGAGTATCTGTTCTCAAAAATTGTTTATTTCAATTTTGTGCATATGCATGCATTTGCTCTGTATTTTATATTGTGTCTGTGTTAGTTGTTGAAATGGGTCATTTTGGATCACTACATTGTCCTGTCAAACAGATAGTACATAAATAATCTTAACCCTGAAATGAATGTGAATGTGCAAATAATTGTAAAGCTCTTATTTAATGGGAAATGACATCATTTTAGGCTCAGGAATTTGTATATTTTTACATGAAATTGTGTATTAATTACACTTAATAAAACATGATTGTTCACCTCATATTTTGCATCATTTTGTCACTTCTATTTTTCACAGTGCTGGTATCCAACAATCCTATTATGGGTGGGAAGGGTTTTACATTTAGGCAAATTTTCCTGTACTAAGCCACTCAGATTTTTGGTCAGATGTGCTTACTTTTCAGGAACCTTTGTTCTCATCTTTGATGTCTTCAGATTGAGAGATATGGGTGCATCTCATGAGTTACAGGTAACATACAAGTGTTACCAGTTAGCCAGGTAGTAGTAAAGGGTCTTATTTATCATGACAAGCATGTGATGGAGTTTGTGGTTATTATATCACTGGATATATTTGTAGAAGTAGGAGTTCTGGAGGTAAATGGACACACGGGCATGGATATTCTCTTGAGAGGATCTGAATGCATCTTTAGCATTGAACACTGACAGAAAAGGTATACTATCACTGCATTGAAACTAGGGTTAAGTAATAATGCAGATATTAATATTTTCTAGAGTTAGTGAGGCTTCTAAAGATGGCAGTTTTGTATTCAGGCTTCTAGCACTGAGCAGCATGACCCTGTACTGCCCTGGTTTTGTTTAACAGCGTTAGTAGATGGAATAGGTTTACATAGTCTAAAAAAGGCACTGTGGGGATAGAGAAGGTTCTGGCTAATGTACAAAATCCCTAAGGTAAGAGAGGAAGGTCATTTGTGATAAAACAGTAAGGACAATCAGCCATCCCTTTCCTACAGACTAAAGGAAAGGCTATAGTCACCAGTCATTTCCAATGACTTGCACCTATAAAATGCATTGCGCTCTGCTGCTGCACGATGTGTCTCACAGGCAGGTAATCAAAATAAGTCTATTTTTAAAGCATCGCAACTGGACAGATAACAGACATAAACTCATAATGCACTTCTGTGCACCCCCCCCCCACACACACACACACACACACATATGCAATCACACACTTTCTACAAACATATTTAGGTCAGTCTGTGAGTACTCATTGCTGGAATGCTGTTCCCCCTAGAGCACACTGTTAATGCACTCCTGGAAGTTTTCCCTTCCTTGTCAATATGCTGACATCTTTCTTTCCTTATGTCATTTTTTGTTGCTGTTGTTGTTGTTGTACTGTAGAGTCCAGGGTAATTGGTCATAGATTTGCCTTAGAAATCAAGGGCTTTAGCTCTAACTGTTCAGATGTGACTGCTGTCCTTCCCCTAGTGTGTGTCATGTATCCAGATTCATGTAATTGGAGATGGCCCTATAGTGCAGAAACACAGTGTGAAAAGGCTATTGAACATATATTGCAAAGTCCAACAGTAGTGCCATGTATGAGCAGTAATGAAAAAAGAGTCACCTAGCATGCCCTCCATTTAACCTTTTCTTCCTCCTCCTAGAGGCCATCCTGTTCTGCACATACTTCTCATGTGTTGTGCATGAAAACAAATAATTACTGGATCTATTATTACACACGTTTGTCATCTAAGTGTATGAATATATATATAGGTTCATAGATTAGTACTAGGCTAATTGCCCTTGCAAGCCATTTTAAGCCTAGCCAATTATCCCCTGTGAGACTCAAACTCTGTACCTTATGTTTGTAAGGCAAACACCTTAACCATTAGGCCACCCTCCCTTCAACAAGGGAAAATGTAACCTATTCCCATACCGGGACCCAGGTGAAAACCAGGAATCCTAACTGCTAGCAATGTTCAAACAGTAGCCAGGACACAAACCTGCATCTCATCCCATCATATTGCCAGCATTAGTATTAAGCAATGAAGCCTCAGTACATGTTGACAAACAACAATTTTCAACTAAGTCAGTAATCTGTCAGAACTAAATCACTGAGAGGTGATGTTGCAAAGAAAACAAAAGTACTTGGAAATTCACACAATAATTACAGTTAGCAGACTGCTGTCAATGATCTGGGCTGTAGCCGAGTCACTGATCCCCATTGATCAACACATCAAACTCAAGAAAGACATATAACAGTACACAGTGTCCAGGCTGTAGATGCTCAGGAGTGTAGAGTCATCAGTCATACTGCAGGTATGGTCAACACTATGCATACACAGGGCCCAGGCTATAGATGTTCAGGAGCACAGAGTCATCAGTCATACTGCAGGTATGAGCAACACTATGCGTACACAGGGCCCAGGCTGTAGATGTTCAGGAGTGTAGAGTCATCAGTCATACTACAGGTATGGTCAACACTATGCATACATGGGGCCCAGGCTGTAGATGTTCAGGAGTGTAGAGTCATCAGTCATATTGCAGGTATGGTCAACACTATGCATACACAGGGCTCAGGCTGTAGATGTTCAGGAGTGTAGAGTCATCAGTCATACTGCAGGTATGAGCAACACTATGCGTACACAGGGCCCAGGCTGTAGATGTTCAGGAGTGTAGAGTCATCAGTCATACTACAGGTATGGTCAACACTATGCATACACAGGGCCCAGGCTGTAGATGTTCAGGAGTGTAGAGTCATCAGTCATACTGCAGGTATGGTCAACACTGTGCATACACAGGGCCCAGGCTGTAGATGTTCAGGAGTGTAGAGTCATCAGCCATACTGCAGGTATGGTCAACACTATGCGTACACAGGGCCCAGGCTATAGATGTTCAGGAGTGCAGAGTCATCAGACATACTGCAAGTATGATCAACACTATGCAGACTGCAAGAGCAGGGCTGTTCAGTCTTTTAACAAACAGCTTTTATAGCTCCAATCATATCTGTACTATATTTGGTGACTGTATAGCTATCTTTGTCACCTTCATGGTTTTGTCAGATGTTATGTGTTTATTTATTAATTTTTGTGTATTTATTTTATTTCTTGCATTTATTTATCTGAATTTATTAAGCATGTAGGTGGACTGGTCAGAAGACCCCTTTCAGCCATGACCCAGTCTAGAGACAATGTACAATTTAATGAAGCCAATATAATACTTGCATTAAACATTCACAGTTAAATAACAAGTGGGAATTTGATGCAAAAAAATCTGAAAGTGATAAACATGGTATATGCATGCTACACAACACTACAGCAGAAAAGAAATTATATATTATCTTGAAAAGCATTCTTGTATAAGAAATGGTATAAACACAATAGGCAAAGTTACAATACAGATAAGCTGTATACAACAAAAATAAACTCTACCATCATGATGAAAAACATTCTCGATTATGTTCTGATATCAGTATGGATATGATAGTAATTGCTCATGTGTACAGTATGAGAACTAGCAGGGTTATTGTACTTATTTGGAGCAAGTTAGTTTGCAGATAAAACTGGTTAAGCAATTCCGACACATTTGTGTTAAATGAGTCTTTTTAACAATTTGCAAGACATCTCAGTACAAAAATGTATAGAAAAATTGCCCGGAATCTATATTGGACTGCTATAGTCACACTCATTTATGGAATAACTGAACACAATTTGACAATATTTTTGGATACAGCTACATTTTGTAATTAAGGAAAATTTCCTGTTTTAATGTGACAATTGCTGTGAGCTGACCTTGTGCTTCAGAGTGCACAGTCTGAATTTATTCCAGTACTAGTCTAATGCTGTAACAGACTGTGGAGTATTAGTACTTATCATAAAGTCATACGTTCATGAGTTAATTAATCCAGTGTTCAGGCCTGAAGGCCATCAGAACACTAATGTCTTCACAAATTAATCAAAAGCTAGATTTCCTATCCACTAATATAAGTTCTTCTTGAAAAAATATTGTGCGTTGGACATGCGTATATGATATGTTAGTTTATCCCACATAACTGGTATTGTTTGAGCCAGGGTATGAACTCCTCAATTTACTTCCATAAAAACAAAGAATGAAACTGGAATTCTTATGTTTAACTAATAATGTAAACCTTCAGATTGAGAGGTGCCTGCAGTAAATCATTCTTAAAAGCTCTGTAGGTTATGATATATTTACCCCTAAAATATATATTTTCCTTTTGTTAGACACAGCATTCACAACACTAGTGTCAGGGCAGATGAATGCACAGATAGTTATATTACCTAATGATCACAAATCAATGCCAATTTACAGCATTTTTCTTGAAAATGTACTGATGGCATAACTCCAGTTATACAGAGACATTAGGATAGAACTTCTAAAGGCAGAATTCATATTATGCCATTGTCTATAATTTCTTGTTACATATATTTTTAAAAGTTGAATAAACATATTAAAAAATGAAATTGCTTTTCTGTGCGCTTAATATATAGCTAACTGACTGCATGTTTGTTTAGATGAAAGGAGGGATGAAAGGCTATGTTTGACAATGTGACTTACTATTGCAGTCATACAGTATGTAGCACAGCACATGACATTACAATGCTAAGGCAGGAAGGCTTTGTCCTTTCATGTGTCTGTCTATATCATTCCCTTTCCCTTGGTGAAAAGAGGGCAAGACTTTTATACACATCGGTGATGTACAACTAGATGTGCTATCCAACACAAGCCCCTCTGAGATCAAAACAAATGTTGTGCACCAGTGAGCTGAAACATCTAATTACCAGCTACTAGAGACTGTATTGTAATGGTCTGCTCCCAAAACTGCTGCTGTATGTGCCTTCTTGTCTTTTTTCCATTGTCTTTTATTTAGAAGTTAGTGGATATCTGTAAATCATCAATCATTCGGAGCATGGTTTCTTTAAAGGAAAATAGTTTAGCTTGAGATTTAGAAAATTCTGTACCAAAGACAACACATTGAAAACTTCTTATATTTCAAACTGAGAAGTGCTCACACGGAATTGAGTTACAGACAGTTAATCCGATTTAGACAAATAATAGTGTCCATTCTTTGGCAGAGATGTCCACTTTGAGAGGCAAAAGACAGCATTCTAGTTTTCCTAAGCATTGTTTTGTGCACAGCTGATGTTAAATATGTTCAGTACAGGTCTTTAACCCTAAGGGGATATTTACTTCCAATTATGCCATAGTCGATTCTAGCAAAAAAAAGTGTAATCAGACAATGTTGACAGATATGAAAATGTTAAGTGAAACTGAAAATATTATCATTTTCCTAATTTGTCTCAGTGAAGAAGCAGTCAATACAATTCCATTCAGAAACAGAAAATATTAACTCTCTAGGTATGTTACAGGTGATGATAAGAAACTAATATTTTTATTTGTCATGTTACCTCAGTTTTGAGGTGGCAGGCCTTCAAACAAATTTGATATGGTAGGATGTCTGTTTGTCGGAATGTTTTAGTAGTAATGTTACCATTACTTAAAACTCACCTTTTATTTGTACTTAGTTATAAATGTTTCTATGGTACCTATGTTTTTAATTATTGGGAATAACTAATTATTATGTCATTTACAGACACAGAGATAATAAATGTGCCTACTTATTCATCAATAAGTTGCAAACATCTATTTACACTTTCACTGACACAGACAAGCACTTGTTATGCCCTATACAGTCACAGACACATTAGTTGTCTCTGCAGTATCATCAACAATTTGTAAAAACCTAATTATACTTCCAAGTATATATACATATGTTGGACTTCTAGTTAACCTGACAATTGATTCGAAAGGAAGGTGGCATTAAGGATTTCCCTTAACCCCAAGTAATCCTGGAGCATTTTAACAAGTTATTTCTTAACAGATATTTAAAGTAATCAATCAGATAGCATAAAAAATGTAAACATCATTTGATCTGTAAGGGTCAATTAATTTTCTTTAACATGCACCTTACTTGAATATATTGAAAACTGCCGTGTTTGGGAGCTTACCAAACCTATACTTATCATGCTACAAAGCTACGAATGAAAAACCCAAAAACGTATATCATTGACATCTACAAAAACTAATAAAAAGTATTTTTGGTTGAGGGGGCACTCCCACTGTATTGCTAAACTCTTACAATTGTCTGTATATTAGTTCCAAGGACATTATTCTTAAAGATAAGGCAGAGATTCCTTACATAATTAGTTGTGTGTCTATGAGCAATGCAGCAAAACTTGATGTTTTTTTTATGAAATTACAAGATGCAAAAAGAGCATTCATGGATGTAAATAATGCTTCCTCATAAACAAAGCTTTTTAAAAGTCCGAGCAAGAATACATATGCATATTGCTGTGGTATAAAACACGATCTCAGTGAAATGAAAGGCTCTGGATGCAAATTCAATGTTGCACAGTAAAATTCAAACAAAAATGCTTTGCATATATAAGAACAGATAAATGCAATGGTGGAATATAAATTTTCCCCAGGGTTCAGTAACCTCCATGTAGGGTTTGTGTAGAGCCTACATGGAGTGTTATCATGTACAGGAAGTAGTGCCTGTGGTGGTGGCACACAATGAATATTAATGAAGCTCTGTGCCCTTAAACAAGGTTTCACGGCACGCACCAGTGCAACTGGCCATGAAACCTCTTTGTGGATGCGGATAGCACTTCCATGTAAGATTGGTGTCTGAGAAAGGTTGATTGCCCGGCAATTTATTTTCCCTGGTTTGATATATAGTAGGAATATTCTTAATTAATATTGTATATGTAATTGTTTAATGTTCTTTATTTTTTATTATTTTTTTTCTCCCGAAGTTTGCATGATGTGCCACTTCCCACAAACGGTTTTGGCTATGCTTACCTCATTTGCGTGATGGACCACCCATGTATCAGACATGACCCAGACATCGAAAAATAGAAACCAGATGCATTCAATTAATACTGCTGGACATCATTGAGCATCCAGCAAACCCAGTAAGCAAGGCTGTGCTGTGCTAATACCATCAAGTTAGCAATCAATACTAATATAGAGGCCTGACATAACTAATCCTGTGGTGACAGGTGTATTAAGTGTAGGATGGGAGTGTAGCTGGTGCTGGGTTCTAGTACAGGGTATGCAAACTTTTCTTTTACTGTTGTGACATTGCAGATTATATAAATAAAGCGATACATAAACAAATGTTGTCTCAGCTTTCTTGTGGAAGAGCTGTAAGTTTAGGACTACTGCACACACGGCCCTTGGTTTGAATACCATGTATTCCAAACACATTTTACTCTTGTTCCACATCATATATTTACTCTCACTTATAATACCTAATATAGTTTTGTTGATATAAACATGTATATGTATTAATGCTGAGACACTAATACTGTATCAGTCATTCACTTATTTATATGAGTATTGTGCATATATTATGAAAAGTATGACTGTGGGTATAATCTGTGCAATGTTCATGAAAGTACAATTCTGCTCTCCCCGTTGAAAGTTGCACAAGTGGATGTATATGAAATAACATTGGAATTGCATTTCTTGAGAGTGCATACTGTCTAGTTTAAGATACATTTGAAAAAGCTACGCTCCACTTACTGTCCCGCAAGTAAATACACATGGCTTACTGTGTTTGCGCAATGGTAAGCTGAGCACAGGTGTTTCAAATGTATCAAAATGCAGACATTGCACACTCTCAGTAAGCACAATACATTCAATTGGCAGGAAGACATGATATTTAAAGTGGAACTGGTGGGAAATGCACATTAGACATTGAGCTTGATCTTCCGGAGACATGGCTGGTGTCGTTGGAGAGGGTGTGCCCTTCTGAGTGCAGCACTGGGGTGTTCAGGAGTCCAAACTCTTTGTTGGGCTCCTAGTTAAAGTGCATGGCCCTTGCCACTTGCAGTTTATCTATACAGGCTCTCAGTACAAGTCTAAGCCTGGACTAGTGTGGCTAGGCTTTGTTCAGTGTGACAGGTATCCCACGCACTGGAGAACAATGCTGTCATCACGATGATGATCTCCAAAGGAGGAAATGGGATACCCTGGATCACTGGATCAGGGAATGTCAAGCAGGAAGTACCCCAGGGATGTGTATGTATAACTTGCATTGACTAATTGTAAATATTAAAGCTGAATATAGTCAAGACTGGTATTCAAAATGGAATTCTTCTTTTTTTTCTTTTTCCACAGCTGCAGAAGAGAGGGTCTTGAATCTGAGGTCCCATGCATCATGACTGACAAGGATGAGAGAAGCATGTGGTATGTAAGCATATAGTGTACTGGTATTGTAGCCTAGCCTTAACAGTTAAAGATGAGTTAGTTGTTATATCATACAGTTGTATAAAAATGAGCATGTATATCTCAACTGTAAAAGCAAGTATGCATGCATTAGTCTGTAGCATAGCTCTCAACTGCCCATATTTTCGCTGAATATCCAGATTTTTGACTCACTGTTTTGGTCTTTTCCTCATAAGACTGATGGTTTTCTGGCAAATAACTGAGATTTCAATCACTAAATAATGAGTGTCAAAATTTCTGTTGACACAAATCCAACACAACTTTCCATGTTTGTAAGAACAATATTTAAAATCGGTCCATATTTTTGGGTCATGGTACCCCATTATTTATGATCTGTCCAGATATCTTGCTCTAAGAGTTTGACAGGTATGGTCTAGAGCACAAAGCAACAGCTCCACATTTTCAGATAACAGTGAGCATGAATCTATAATGTGAAAAAGGAAAGTGTGCATGCATTATGCTGTTGTCCAAAAAAATACGGTATTACAGTATTCACTGGTTGTGGGTTCAAATATCACACTTCCCAAATATAAAACTTACTTGTTTACAATACTGTTTTATGTTTTCATCATTAAATGTACAATACTGTTTCATTTTCATCATTATAGCATTTTAAGTTCATATCTCTATACCTGTGGATTGAATGGCTTGTTGTCAAGTGTAATCAGTGTACATGAAACATGCATATGTGCAATATATGCACCCATGAATGATTGCTGGATCCAATCTAATCTGTACTATAGTGTGTATGTGTTAGGAACAGGGTAGTATTCAAAGTAATAAAGAAATTTCTTAGCAACTGGTAGTGTTAAAAGTAAAATGTAACAGAATATAGTAAATTAATTGTAGAACGTTTTGTATATTATCTGTGAAGTTAGTAATGTTCTCTTTTTCTTCTATCACCCCGCCCCTTCTCTTTGTTGTTTTTTAATAGATAATTTTCTTTTTTTTATTATGTATAATGTTTTATTGCTTTGTTGCTACATATTTTTCATTTTTTATTAGTTATCATTGTGTTTGTAATTATATTTATTTTTATAATAATTTATAATATTATTTTTTATTTATTTTTTAATTTTATTATTTCCATTTGTTTTGGTCTATGTTTTATTTCATTACTTTATTTTAATTTTTTATGTTATTACTACAGCACAGCAGGGTAGGCAGGTTCCCAGTGATCCGTCTAAACTCACTCCACCAGCTCAAGCACCAAGGCCTAACACTTCTGGGCTGCAGCCTGGCAGCACACCCCTTGCTGACCCTCCTCTACCTGGACCCTCAGGTAGTTCCGCACCAGATTCTATGCCTGTGGTCCCCTCTGTGAGCAGAGGTAGAGGGGATGTATTTATCACCCAAGCTGATTTGCGAGGTATGATACATAGGCTTGTGTACCAGACAGTGGGCACATGCCTCCTCCAGATGGAGAGCCTGCTTTCCATTTGGGTACAGAATACCCACCATAGGCAAAGACATCGGTCACTGCAGCCAGCAGCAGTCAATGATGGAATAGTGATGGCAGTCCACTGGGTGAGGGCTGGAGTCACACTGTTACCATGCCTGATGTCCATGGGACCTCAATCTCCCCACCCTCACCCCAACCATGGTGTTCACCCCTCTTGTGTCTTTCACCAACCCTGTGTCTTATCTTGTATGTCTTGTCTGTCAGCAAATGCTTCCTCACCTTCCCAACTTGCCTGCCCCAGACATGCCTATATCCCTTCCCCAACTTTCATCTCTCTCCTTAAAAAGGGCACCCGTCCCAAAAGAAAGATTGTCCCATACATAGCTCTGAATTTTACACGTGTCTACTTGACACACTTAATTTGGTCCAATTGGCTTCACAACACAATTATGTTGTCATCCCTCTCTCTTGAGGTGACAGTCCAAATTCATCTAAGACTCTGTACATATGATAAGTTGTTACTGTTAAATAAATGGTTATCTATGGTTCTGTCCTACACCATTCCTGCACATTTTTGCACATTCCTGCCTTCCTTTCCCTTTGTTTTTCCCCCTGTTCACTCCCCATTTCACCACTTTCGTGTCTCCCCCATTTCTTTTCTTTAAAGAACACAGGTGATCATATAAATTGTTCTGTGTCTCTTGTGTCACATGATATCAGTGTTTAATCAGACTCTGATGATGATGGAGGCCAAAGTGGGGCACAGCCAGGGGTTTTAGAGGCTGAATCGGACACAGAGGTTCAGCGGTTGACACTCAGTCACCCCATCATTTTCCCCATACACAGCCAGTACGCCTACACATCCCGAGTCCACTGAGGCCACAGATATTGGACAGGTGGAGGGTGAGGACATTGACCAAGGAACTCTAGCTACTGCTGCTTCAAAGCCTGTTAACTGTGGCTGAGCCAAACTGTTGGCAAGGTGCCATGCAAAAAGCTCAATAAGGGTGCTCAGAGGAGGCCTGCTGTCCCTCCTCCACCTGGTGCAGGTGTCTGTTCATGTATAATGCAACATATGTCTAAGGCCATCATGGAGGCACATATATATTCAGAAAGGCACTCCAGACAAAGGCACATGGCTTTAGATGTGTCACAGTCTGTCATCCGTGACTGCCTCCACCGTGTTGTTGATTCAATGGATCAGATGAATAACACATTAGAGAGTGATGTGTCTGTGATGGAGTGTGGAGCATCTGTCATGGAACACACATTGTCTGTGATAGAACATCTGCTGGCAGGGGAACTTTGGCCTCATGGGTGTAGGTTAGCAACTACATCTGCTGTGGGCCAACATGCCCATGCCTGATCATGCTCCCGTAGAATGGTGGTACTTCCGCTGTTCCATCAGGAAGTGTGCTGTCCACACCCAGACATGGCAGGCCATG
The DNA here is from genome assembly GCF_019279795.1 of Protopterus annectens. Classification (NCBI taxonomy): domain Eukaryota; kingdom Metazoa; phylum Chordata; order Ceratodontiformes; family Protopteridae; genus Protopterus; species Protopterus annectens. The sequence continues at coordinate 788,977,460 of NC_056728.1, read as the reverse complement.
GGATCATGTTATTGGTTGTTCCTGTGAAGGGAGCACTTCCAGCAGACATCACTCACTTGCAGGTAGTAGCCCTGAATCTGACCTTGGGCATTGAGGTGCCGCTGCAACTCCTGGCAGAGCCAGTTCTCATGGTCGGGGGCAAGAATGATGAGCTGCCAAGTCTACCATGCATGATTCACATCTGTCCAACATACAGACACATTGAGCTAGCACCGAGCTTGGCTGTGTGCATGCAGACACTCACTTACAAATGTTACATTGAGGGCACCTACAGACACACACACAACATTTTCATGGTCCAGCCTGCCAACCTCACTTCCTTACTCACACAAACTCACACACCTTTTGTGTCAGCCTAAGCCTCCTGCATGCCTTCACAGCACCATGCGCAAGTGATGATAACTGTGCCATTTCCCTGTTTTCTATCTTTTGGATTCAGGGATTGTAAAGCTATGTGTCTGATGCACAGGGTGACTATTTACATAAATGATGATTACATCTGCATGTGTGGTGTTGAACTGATGATTGCATCTGTCAGTTATATTGTACTTGGCCAGTTATACAGATGCTACCATCATCATTTCACTATTTTACAGTGGATTCTCTTATAAGGGTTGTGAAGGTAACAAGTGAAATTTGTATCATACAGTTTGAAATTGTCCCTGTAATTATTTTTATTATAGAGTTATGGTGCACATCAGAAGTCACAGCATCCGATTCAGATATCATGATTTTAAGTATGCACTGTAGTCAACTCCTACAAAACAGTAATACATTATAACAGTATTTCTGGTATGTACATCACCATAGTTTCATAGATCCATAGGATATTACTAGGCTATTAACCTGATGGTGTTTAGAAGCCTAGCCATTAAATCATAATATAGAATTCAATGTCATATATCATGTTTGGGCAAGATTTGTCTAGCAAGGACTACCCTTCTCCAGGTGAGAAGCAGGAGCAATGCAGAGCAGAGATTAACAGTTTCAAATCAAGTCATCCAGGCTGTGATGAAACAGTACACAAAACCTGGAACCTCAATCACTCAACTACATAGGGCTAAACCAGAAAACAATTTAATAAAATCCTGAGCGCTTTACTCTGATACTTGAACAGACTTCTTCACAGCAAATCAGAACAAATACAAGCAAGTTTAAATAACCCCTGTAAACAATCACATGACTCCACACACCCATACAATTAAGTATAAAACCAATACATAACAAATACCTTCATAAAAAAGTTTTCTGGTTTACCCCTGGTCTTCCCTTTTCTGTTCTCTGTGGCTTTTTGGATCGTTTTGTGATGAAACAGGGTCATGGATGTGCTTGGCTTGACATGGTTTTGAAGCCTATTCCAGAGGAGTGGCAGCCTATGGGAGATGTATTTGTCTCTCCAGCATGCCCTATATATCTCAGTCTACATTGATGGTCCTTGAACAGCTGACTGTAGTCCCAAATACATATATAGGGGCAGCATTTCCATCACAATTGGGTCAGAAGTAGCACTGTAAGGCATACATAAGTCTTCTCAAAACAGTCTATATCATACTGAGTACTGTGACAGCTATATCAGTCTATCCATATTAGGCACATGTTTGACACCCTGATTTATATTACTTGTAAATCTCTGAGGTTTATCAAGTTTCTGCAGATGTCTGTTACACTACATAGCAAAGGAAGCATTATATTCAGGAGCAGGCCTGAGGAGGGATGACTATAGGGGATTAAGAACTGAATGTGATGCTGGTGTAATGGCTTTTCTAATCTGATGCAATATGTACAAAACCTTCCTCACCACAGTAGACACACATTGCAGTCTTCTTGTGTTCCCAGGTCTATCAATACAGAATTGGTGATTAGAGTATTCAGAGTTATGTCATAATAAGCTGGAACACCGATAATACCAAAGGAAATGATGATGCATTTATATGAAGGTCTTTTAACAGCACAGAGTTATCATCATTCATTAGTCTGTGTAAGCCTCTTTTGAACAGCACTCACATTGTTAGGGGATAAATGATAGCACCTAAGTGTCTCTCAGCCACAAACTTGGTTAGCCACAGGTAAGGGTTTTGATCTGGACTTCCGAGACATACATGGCGAACAGGAATGGACACGACAGTGAGACTTGTGGTTACCCATGGGTGATGGTTCTGCTCCTACAGGTCAACTCTCCCACTTTGAATGAGTGTTGTTTGTGAACTAGTTTGCAACCCACCAGACAACATAGCACTTGATATTCACCTGGCTTCACTTCTCACTGATGCATGAATGTGGAATTGTGTGGAAGGCCTTGGACAAGTCAAGATCAACAAAGTCAGTGTTGTGCACACATGCTATGTCTCTGGTCACATTATTGAATACCAAACGTTTTAGCATGCGCAACCTTCCCTTGAGAAAACCATGCTGGAACAGACGTAGTGTTTGGATGTCAACTCCTTGTATCTGGCATCTATGGAAATCCATTCCATTGTCTTATAGTTGAGGCTTGTGAAATTTAAGGAGCTATAAGTACATGTGTGTGTTGCTGATCCACCCTTGTGTAGGGAGAAATAGGTCGCTGATTTCAAATCTGTATGGATAAAGGCGTACTCAGACTGTGATTGAATAGGGTGCCTAGTGCAGTACTTTGCTAATTAAGAACATAAAGAACACATGCCAAAATGTCATCTGGTCCCATAGGCTATGTTTCTAGTCTGGGAGAGAGCAGTGATTACTTGCTTTTTGTAGAGTGATGTTGGAGGTGATATTGAAGGCATACATTGTGGTAAGCTTGTGGGTGGGTGTGGAGATAATTTTTATCCAAGCATGTCTGCTAGTAGGTTTTCAATTTACACTGGGTCATTGTGCGCAATACCATCCACAGTTAATTCAACACACATCTAAGTTATATATTTGATGCTTCAGATGTAGCAGAGGAAGCCTTATGGTTAACCTTGGCTATGGTTTCAACATATTTCCCATAGCTGCTCTGTGAGAATTTTACAAGGTGTCTTATTGTCTTGTTCAGGCTGGCGATGTCCATCTTCCAGTTCAGTATTTACACTTTTGTATTTGTAGACATCAGCTTTGTTCATTTACTGTATAATCAAGTAATGTCAGACATCCATCAGCATGGTTATTATTTAAGTAAGGATCTTTCCTTGATCCTATCAGGTATGTCTGTGTCTATACATTTGTGTAGATAATACCTCTCAACCTCTTTGAGCAAGAAATCTGGCCAAAGACACAAGTAATAGGGGGACAAAGGCCTAAAAATAGGGACAGTTTTTTTTAAATATTGCTCTTACAGACTTAGAAAGTTGATAGAATAACAGGTTTTAAATTAGCATGAATTTTCTGAAGGATATGAAGACTGAAACTTAAATGTATGGCATTATTTTTCTCACTTCAATCCTCAATTATTAGCCAGTGATTTGCCAGAAAACCACAAATTTTAGGAGAAACAGACCAAACATATGTGGCACAAATCTGGGCATCCTGGTGAAATCTGGGCAGTTGAGAGATGTAGATGTTTATAAAGGGCATCAGGGTATACCATACTATAGTTGTCAATGTCTTCTGTGGAAACTGGAGTTTGGCAGAGGATTATACCATCCCTTATGATGGTATAGTTACCTTGGAAGATGTATTTTCAGCTGGCCTCTCATTTTTTAATTCTGTACTTATTGCAAATTAAAAAAAATACTGTGTGGTTGGTTGAAACAATGCAGGTCCTACATATGGGGGTGCATTGGTCAATGCTATTTGTGAGGACTAGATATAGAATATTAAATACACTTGTGGGGTAGTGCAGTCTTAGTTCCATGGCATATAAGTTAGCAAAGTCCAGGAATTATTCTGCAAGTGAGTTTCACCTCATATAAGTTTCACAATCAATGTAGTTATAGTTGAAATCATCCCTGAGTAGGTTGTTTGGTTCAACTTTAGTTGTTACAAGTACTCATAAATAGACTGTGTAGCCTTTCTTGTTCATGGAAGGGGACACATAACTGTTGATAACATTAAGGGGTTTCTTAGCCACAGTAAATTGGAGTTACGTGAACTCCATAGACTTATGTTGTCTAACCCGCGTAGATGAGGAATTATCTTCAATAAAGAGAGATAATCCACCTCCTGTGGTTCCCACAACTTCAAATTGCAGTCTGAATGTGTGAAAAGCATTATTGCCTTGCAAGGCCAGGTCACTTATTGCAGCCTTGAATCAAATGTTTGTGACTGCAGATATATCCACCACTTCCATTGGGATAAATGCTGACAGAGAGTACAGTTTCTGATGTTGACTGCTGCAGTTTAGCAGCATGACCCTTTCTTTGTTGGAGTTATATATTTTTACATATTAACTTCTGTTTTTGTGACCTTCCTAATAAAGGCATTATGGTGGAGGTAAGTACCTTAGCCAGCAAACAAAAGTCTAGAGGTGCCAGGTGAAGTCCATGTTTGGCAAAGCAGTGTGGTCTATCCACTATGTCATCCTACACTGACAGGAACTGGAGCCCCTTAGAATGACACCAAACATATAATCAATCTCAGAAGATCATTTGTTCTTTATATTGTTGTCTCATCCTCAGCGAGCTTATAATACTGGTCAAACATAGGGACATACATACCTGGGACACATATTTGGAGAGCTCAGTCATGTCTGTCTCCATATATTCCCTAGAGACATGCCTCAAGTTGTGCATACCAACACCAACTATGATGAATTAATAGTGAGACTTGCTGTGGAGAGACTCGATTGCGTGTGTGATGTGACAACTACTTGTGCCACACAGCTGAACCTAAATTTCTCCTTGCTAAAGTTGGAGAGTGAGGTGGGTGTATGGCTCAGAATACAAACAATATAAGAACAACCTTTGCAATAGAAAACTATTGCCTTAAGTACTTCTTGGGTGAGACACTGGTGTTCCTTTTCTATGTTTATTGTGTGCTTTGGGTTTAGTGTTAGGTGTACCATGCTTGTGTTTTGGATGCCTCAGCAGTTTATGTAGGCTGCTGGAGAGTACCTCCACTCATGATGGCATTGATGTTGTGGTATAGGCCTGAGGCCTGAGGCATTATCTACACTGAGTCACTAAAAACATATCAGCTAGGCCAGCAGAAGAAAAAGGACATTGACAACTTGTAATGTGAGGTGTGATCCTGGTATCTGCATAGAGAATGAGAAAAGGATGGGGGTATGTGATATAGTGCTATTTTAAGTGGACTAACATATGGGGTATACAATAGGAGGTGTATCCAAAGTGGGATGTATAGTTCTGCTGTGGAGAGATCAGATGTGACATCACTGCTTGTCTAACTGAAACTTGCCCAGCTATGTTGAGCTGTTGAAGATCTGCTCTGCTAGTTAGGCCTATTATAATGGAAAATAATTGTATTGTTTTTTCTACATCTATAATGGCAATGAGTTAAGCCCTCTGCATGCAAACAACAGCAGAGTAGCTAAGACAATGAAACACTGTTAAAGCTCAAAATGAAACCAGAAACAGTTATCTTCAGATATATAGTCCTAGTGTACACTCCAGGCACATGGGTATAGGGGTGTTTTCTCACAAATCATGTGTCATGATGTTTACTTTTCAATAGTTGAACTGAACTGGATTCATCCAATGTGAATCCAGTGTATAGTGTGGGCAATACAACTGCAACAGAATAAAAGCAGTAATTGACAATTTGTTTGTTCATAACACTGCATAGGCAATGGAGTCAAAGGCAGGACAATATTTTCCAAAATTAATCATAGCAACACAAAATCTGAACTATATGTTTTCTTACATAAATAAAAGCCGCAGCTGCACATACTGCAGGGATTTCACTTCATAATAGCAGCTAAAAATGATGGCATGATGAATGTGCATAGAACAGTGTTCCATAGGCTGATGTAAAGTGCTTTCTGTGCATAGAAAAGTGTTCCATAGCTGCAGTAAAACACTATACAATGTCCAGTAACAGCCCAGACACACACACAACCTCCTCAAGTTGATTACAGTGACCATAGAACCTCTATCTACTTTAGTACACAGACTACCAAACACAGTACTAACACATGCACCACTGTACAAGTCTGAGTTTCATGGGACTGCAGGAGATCTTCTAGTACATGACATCAGCAGGCCATGTTAGGGACAAGAGGTTGGAGGCCTGCTTGAAATGAGTGTTAGTGCAAGCACAAAACACTGCAAAAGCATGCCATCAGAGACGTCAGTTTGGGATATACCCTTTTACTCTTCCTTATGGAGACATACACTCTCGGTTCACTGTAGTAGGAATCAAACTCCTACCTATCTAAGTGCATAAACTACAGATTATAGTACTTACTGCAAGCACCATGACACAAGCCCAATTTATATGTTACTGCAGGTGAATTTATAGTAGATAACATCAGCAAGCTATATGGAGAACAACAGCTTGGGAGGCCTGCATAAACACATCGCTTCTTAGTGCCATCTGAGGCTAGTAGCCTAAGAGAAGTATACTGTTTAGACGCCTAGCTGTGTAACAACCGAAGTACCATTATTGAGCATATTTGCCTGTTTGTGGTTGGCAGAGTAAGCCTGTAAGCACCACCAAATGGCCCTGTCCATGAAGGAGCACACAACATTATATATTACACTTTGTATTGTGGTTGATATATGTGTTAAAAAATCAAGGAGACCCCAGAGTTGTACTGACTGTTGGTTTAGTTGGTGGTGGGGAAACAAATGAATGGATTGTAAATATATGTACATATAGTTATATTGTGCCTTCATGTTGCAATGTTTCCACATGTAGTTTTAGGTCAGACAAAGGAACTGAGAAATATGGAGCTGTAAGAACATATCATATGTATGTGTGTGTGTGTGTGTGTGTGCATATATATATATATATATATATATATATATATATATATATATATATATAAAATGTAATAGCGCAAGAAGCATCAGATTTGTGTGATGGTTAACAAAGTGTACACATGTGTAGTTACCTCTTACCTGTTTGCGCATAGATAAGCAGTGCAAAAACGTGAGGCACATTGCTAACATCTGACACTTATACCTGCTACTATAGCCCACTCTTATCTCTACTCTGGGCTGGGATTTTCCAGTGGCAAGAAGCAATAATTGACTGTATCCACTTTCTGTTGTTGGCAGTCTGACAAAAATTGTATCTGTTTTTTTCCTTGTTTCTAAAAGCTGCACTATGCACAAACTAGATAAGCCTTCTCAAAAATGTTTTCTAGATGTGCTGCATCATGCAAACGTGGAAGTAAAACAAGATAAAGAGGATAATTACAAAAAAGCATGGGATACATAATCAAAGTCTGTATAAGCACACTACCAATTGATAGTACACATTCAACATTTCTGTTTACACCAGGATTAGAACCTTCTCACCAATACAACTTCAGCAAACAGGATAGCTGCCTTAGTCCTCTTTAACACAGAAGCAGCTTGCCAGCAAAGAACTGGGGTCATTCGTCACATAACCAACTACCTAATAATGCACAGTGCTATCAAATCATAGACTGTATAGTGTACACAATATTTTTATGTATTATATTTGGACAGGGAGCAGTTAGTAGTGACAGAACCTGTCATAATTATGGTTACAAATATACATCTCTCTGTCTTACATGTCTGTGTTTGTTGGTAATTCATCAGTTACCTAACACATGCAATGTGTAAGCAATTCTATATAATTGTCCTTAAAATGGGAGAGGATACTAACTGTGCCATAAACATGCATATACTGTGTTTTTTTGGATAGCATAGCTAAGTTACTGTAATGGCAATTACAAGGGTACACTCCTCTTTTGGGGGGAACAAAATGGAGTTACTGTTATGAAAAAATAAGTCTGAAGTCAGAAACTGCATTATGTAGCCTCACTTTCTAACTTCTCTCTTTAATGATTTGCCAGTATTCTGCAGAGGTATGACTGTGTAAATATCTCATGCCTGAGGCCTACTAATTACAAATGGGCACATTTTAGCAAAATAAGTGTCTGTATTCACATGTTAGCATAATTTCTGTACAAATCCACCACTATTTGCTTGCTTATTGTACCAAGTTAAGAGATACAAAGATAAGTCATAATAATCTTCAAGAATGCAGTCTAGGTTTAGGACTTTCTTTGCAAATGCAGCAGCTGACACACCTTTAGCTCAGGGCTGACTTTGTCTGATGCAAGCAGTACACAGCCAATACATGGATAGATAAAGGTTGTGTGAGTTGCCTGACATCAATTTTTAAAATATGTATGTGAGTAAGAGAAAGGTATTAGGTCCCTAGGTGGCCAGTGAATGTGCTATGTATTGTCTCTTAGCCAAAGCAAGGGCATACTGAGCATGCCTACATCTGCCTACAGGGACATTAACTGGTGGTTCTTTCCCAGACTCCTTTTCTTACTGTGGCTGTGGTGACCTAGGCACTGGTGAGGGAATGTGTTTCCCTTCACCTTGCTGATCCTGCTGCAGTTGTTTCTGCAAGATCAGATTGTGGAGCATAGCACATACTGCGAACATCTGTGTACATGTGCGTGGATTATACTGCAGGGCTCACCCAGATATATCTAGGCATTGGAACTGTGACTTAGGCAGCACAAACACAAAATCTATGTTGCTTCTAGTTTGGCATTCCTCCTTGGGTGTGTGCACTTCTAATCAGTGTCATCATCCATGGTTCCAGGGCGTAGCCAGCATCCCCCACAAAATGGCACTGTGGGATGCCCCCCCCCCCAGCAAACATCTGGTACAGCTGTGATGTGTGTCACATATGGGAGTCATGATAATTGTCAGGGTTGACAGCACACATATTCAAGAGAATCCCATGAGCATTGCACACAACTTGGCAGTTGGAGTGGTATCCCTTCTGGTTATTGTAGAGTCTACCCTGCTCACCAGGTGGTGCCTTGATGTGTACATGAGTGCAATCCATGGCACCCAGTACTTCAGGGTAGAGAGCTTCATGATAGAACTGTTGCATATTGCTGGCCTTCTCCTCTGACGAATGGAGAAAATATATGTGCTCACTGGCATGTATGAGCATAGCATCCAGGAACTGGTGGAGAATCCTGGATGCTGATGCCTGTGACACACCCATCATGTCCCCCGTTGGGTTTTGAAAAGTGCTTGTAGCTAATATTCTAAGTGCTACACATACCTTATTTTTCACTGGGATGTGTTCCCCTCTGCTGGCAGTTCATGTAATGTGTCCCTGTCCATCCTGTAGTGCTCTACAATCTCTAGCTCATGTAGCACCTGGAAAGTTACCCTGGTAACACTCTACTCCCTCTTGGCCTAGGTCTATTGTCAGTAGCACCAGCACCATTGGGTTCAGCCGCTAGAGCATACAGATGCAGAATAGCTGCAACAGCACCTAGCATTACCTCAGTTAAAATTTCCAAGTCTCTCCTCCAATGGTATTGAAGTATTGAGGAAAAATAAGAATGTAGGCTACATGGATACTTTATACATTTGTTGAATAGGTCCACCATGTGAGATTAGCTAATTAAGATGCAAGTCACCTACTTAGACTGTCAATAGCATGATTTAACTCACCTGCTTGAGTCCTCAGTAGTGCTCTATGTGCACCATTACGCGGCTCCACGCACCATCACATAAAAATGGTAAGCATAAGCAAAATTCATATTTTTATCTTTGTTTTCCTGCTATCATGCAAACATGGAACATAAAATGTGCAGAAAAGGCTGTATATCTTATACTCAAACTTAGGACCATCAAGACTGTAGCCCTACTCATACACGTGCGGCCGCATTAATAATTTTATAACAAGAACACTAAAGCTAGCCTTTTATTTCTACATTTCTCATGGGTGTGTTAAAAGCACTATCGTGCAAACATGTTAAAAAAAAAAGGAAGCTGACACACCTCCCTGATGTCATCACTCAATCACTCACTTTTGACATCCATTGGAAACTAAAACACCATCTAGGTGCCTACACTAAGTGAACATCCCTATACGGTTACTCTTTTTTTTGTGATTCAACACGCCTACTGTGTTTTGGCCTTATTTGCATAATGACCTTGCTGACAGCCTGGGATCTACATGGTTAGTAGATGTGTAAGCAGGAAAATTGCATGGAAGCACAGTGTTGTAAACACAAGGCAGGGTATTACTTTGCCTAAATATGTGATACATACTACCTAATGCTTACAGTACATTAGAATACTCTGTCTCACATGTTTTAAACATTTTAGCAGCCTGTGTTAATTGCAAGTTTATTCTTCATGTGTGGGTGGGGGACCAAAGGTAAATTTATGCCATGGCAGTAAATTGACATTTTTATTTGGGAGACTGATTTTCTAGCATTCACAGTATGTACTTAGGCCATAATATCTGTGGTGTTACCTGTTAGGGTCAGTTCTGTTAATATTTCAGGACTTTTAATTGGCCTTGTTTCCATGCAGACTCCTGTACTCAGAAAATTTCTGAGTACACTGCTAACATGTACACGGAGTCTACCTGGTCATATTATAGGTTATTGGATCACTCAGTCATGTTCATTTACTTTATTAGCATACATTACAGCTACTTATGCTGAAATTTTCATTCATTTCATTAGTTTATCACTAATGCCAGAGTTTGGGATTGTGTCAAAAGCATTTGCCAAGTTAAGGTATGTTGTGTGCATAGATTTGCCCTCATCAATGGCCCGGGTCACATTTTCATAGAAATCCACCAGGCTTAACAGGCAGGATCTGACCTTGATGAAGCCAAATTGGGTCAGACCCAGGGTTTGGAGGTCACCTACATCTTTATTTATGAGGTCCATGATGATATGTTCTATTGCTTTACAAAAGAGGCTGGTCAGACTTATGGGTCTATAATTACCTGAGTCTGTTGCTAAGCCACCTTTGTGGAGGGGAATAACTGCTGCTGTTCTCCATTCTGCAGGAACAAAGCCAGTGCTCAGACTGTGACTAAATAGTGTACTTAATGGTGATGCTAGTTTATGTTTCAGTTTATTTAGAAGACAGCCTGGGATGTCGTCTGGTCCCATAGAGGCTGTGTTTTTTGTCATAGACAGGGCTTTAATGATCGGCTCTTTGGATATGTAGGGTGGGGGGGGAGTTAGGGGAAAGGTGCGTGATAAGTTTGGAGGGGAAAAGGGAGTGAAATTTTTGCCAAATCTGTCAAGTAGCAGGTTTGCTATCTCTGAGCGATCAGTGTGTGTTATACCGTTAGTCACCAGTTTGGCGTGTGCTTGGGTCCTACCTTTTAAGCTACATACATAGCTACAAAAAGCCTTATGATTACCCTTGGCTGTGATACTAAGTTTTTCTCAAAGTTACCCTTAGTAAATTTGACATGTTGTCTGGGATTCAATAAAGCCAAATCACTGTGTAGCAGCTTCTGCATGGAATATGGCTGCCGAGCGATCCAGTAAACAAGGCTGGGGGCATGCATGAGCCCGCCAGCACTCTTCTGACACAGAAACCACTGAATAATAGTAATTACCTCATTTGCTGGTGAAAAACATGCAAATAAGGTGACTTAGTGATTCATTAAGCAGGCAAGCATCGTTTCAGAGCAGTATCCATTGCAGAAATGTATTTGGTTACTAATCATGTACATTTCTGCAAAAATCAAAACAGGGGTATGACAGCTCAAAGTAAAACATGTATTATGAGCATTAGGCATGCCAATGGCCAAAAATATGGCCAATGGCATGGAAAACAGTTGCAAAATTATGAAAATCAAAGTTTATTTTTTTGGCCAATTTCGATCGTTTAAGCATAGCGCAGTGGTGCACAAATGAGATTGTGCAGAAAATAAGAAAAAAAGTGTAAAAAGACAATTTTATGGAAAATATGAACTTTGCCATTATAGTGGGTAGCATGTAGAACCAAAACAATAACAGATAACACTGGTAGCTAAGAATACAGGCTCCAGTGTAGTGGTGTAACAAGGGACTAAGCCAGTTGGGTATGCAAATGAGCTAAATTTATTGAATAGCAAAATGGGAGACCATGTCCACCTGCACCTAACCATGTAGGAGCTATAATGCTGTAGTGTAAGCAGGAGAAGCAGCTGACATGAAAAGCGGGTGTGTCATGTTTGGTGTAAGCACATTGGAGCTCTGCTGTCACTATTTGTGCTTAGCTAAGTACAGCTAAGCAAGGGTGTGTGTCTGAGCTAGTTTAAGAAATGCTAAGTATGTTTGCATCCCTGGGAGGGTCGTTTCTGCTCAATACTGTTTACTATAGCTACAGGGGTTTGTGGGGCATGCTGCAGGGCTTAAACACAATGGATATAATAACAAAAAAAAATAACAGGAACCAGTAGAAGTGTTTACATTTGAGCAGCAGGTTTGCATGGCACACCGTGGGGCTTAGAAGGGGTGGAAATGGGAAGAAATAATGGAAAATAGCAGAATAAAGGCACTCAAGTACAAATAATATAGCTGGCCGGTGGAATGTATCATAATCAACCAATCACACAGGCAGCATCTGCAGCTCACCAGTACAAACTATGCAAACAACTTTCAATCTGTTTTTTCCTACAAACTCTGAACCATTGGTGTACACACTCGGGGGAATTTTAACTGACAAAATGTTAGAAGCTGCTGTTACTTTGATACATCAGTATGTGCTAGAGGCTGATGGACATGAAGAGGATAATGCTGACAACTATCCCAGACTGGGGAGGAGGAGAAATATGTTCAGACCCAGGGTAACCTACCAGGGGCTACAAGATCTGGAGATACTAGAGTGCTACAGCATGGACAGGGGCTTACTTCAGCAACTCTGTGAGCTGTGCCAGCCTCACCTCAGACCCAGAGCCAACAGAGCGAAACTCATCCCAGTTGAAACCAAGGTATGTGTAGCCTTAAAATACTAGCTACAGGTACCTTCCAAAGACTTACTGGGGGCACCATGGGGGTCTCACAGGCATCTGCATACAGGGTACTCCACCAGTTCCTGGATGTCATGCGAACACATGCTGGTGAGCATATATATTACCCCAGCAGCCATGAGGAGAGGACCAGCAATATGTGTCTCTTCCACCATGTAGCAGACTACCCAGAGGTACTAGGTGCCATAGACTGCATGCACATCCACATGAAGGCACCACCCAGTGAAGAGGGTAGAGTCTATGTCAACCGCAAGGGCTATCACTCTATCAACTGTCAGGTTGTGTGTAATCCCCATGGCATTATCATGAATGTGTGTGCTGGTAGCCCTGGTAGTTATCAGGACTCCTATATCTGGCATGCCTCACAGCTGTAACAGGCATTTGCCAGGGGGAACATCACATATGGTCATCTGGTGGGGAATGCCTGCTATGCAGTGGATGATGATACCCATCAGAAATGCACACACACACACACACACACACACACACACACACACACACACACACACACACACACACACACACACACACACACACACACCGAAGAATGCCATAATGAGGCACATGCATAAACTAAGAACATTATAGAGCATGTCTTTGGGATGCTTAAGTCATGGTTCCACTGCCTCGACATATCTGGTGGAGCCCTGCAGTACTCTCCAGCCACATGTGCACACATGTTCATAGTATGTGCTATGCTGCACAATATGATCCTGGGGAAACAGCTGTGACAGGATCATCACAGGGAAGGCCTACACAGCCCCCCACCATTGTTAAGGACCCACAGGCACATGGGGACTCAGAGGAGAAACCCCCTGAGCCTGCTCCTGTAGGCAGATGGAGGTGTTGCCAGTATGCCCAGGCCTTGGCAAAGAGGCAATGCATAGCACACACACACTGACACTGTAGGAACCCAGGGACTGACACTTCTGTCTGACTCACACACACAGTAAAATGGATGCCACACACATCACACTACCTGTATCTTACCATGCATAGGCTGTGTACTGCATGGACCTGACAGAGCCAGCCATCAAGTACTGTCCTCACAACTGCCACAGGCACAAGGTAAGTCAGTCTTCTTAACAATAAATGAATGGAGTAATACATTGTAGTAGCATAGCTATGGTATCCCTGCATGCATGCAAGTGAATGGGGTGGCCTACCGGGATTGCAGCAAACAACTGACAGCTATGTGGGACGACAGGAAATATCTGCCCAATACTGACTTCCCCTGAGAATGCAGTAGTCCTGTAGGTGACAAATCTCACTGCAGTATTTGTGAGGGGGGGGGGGCTAACAAACTGGGGGGGGGGGGTCATAGGTCACATGCATGGATGTCAATGTGGGGATCCCATACTCACCCCTCAGCCTCACCCAGCAAGTCAGCTGTAGAAAACCATAAAGAAATGTCTGGCAAAGGCCCACAAATGGGGACAATGATGAAATATGCCCATACAGACCTATACAGTGATATCACAGCTGTTCTTGCAGTTGCAGTAAGACTATGAAGGGTGAGAGGTCTGAAACCCAAATGTCTGCTATTACAATCGTACCTGTGATCCTTAGTGATATGCCTGTAGTCTCCAAGACAGGCTCCATACTATGCAAAATGGAACCAAAATGTAAAGGGAACATCAGCAGAGTCTGTGCAAATGTGGACAGCTAACAGGTGTGCCCCCCCCACACACACACACAAACCCATGTTCCCATAGAAATACAGTAACAGTAATGCTGTTAGGGTATAAGCAGCAATGCACACATTCCCAGAGTTGTCTCAATCAACTTGATAACTTGTTGCATGCCTACAATATGCAGAGGTCAATGTGCTATGTATATGTGTGGTCAATACTGCCAGTATGTGGCCTGTACTTACTCCTGGCTGTCGTGTCTTAGTGGCCTAGGTACAGTTCTGTGGTTAATGGGGTCCATGTTCCAAGAACTGCAGTGCCAACTATTCTGCATGTCAAATACAGCTATGGTAGGAGTTGTACACACTGTCCAGATATCACTATCTGTTACTGCAGGAAAGCTGGACAGGTCAGGGACAAGGTGCCACACATATGGGCAGTACACAGTTCAGAGTAACCTACACAGTGCCTAGCATACCTCTCAACTGTACAGACATTTTGCAGAATGTCCAGAGGTTTGCATCCTATTTATGGTCTCTTTATCATGAAATTGCAGTTGTCTGGCAAATCACAAAAGACTGAAGTCAGAAAATGACATATTGTAGTTTCAGACTTCATACCCTTTAGGAAAATGCATGCTAATGCAAAACGTGTTATTGTATCACCTTCCTAGGTTTGTAAGGCCAATAGGTAACAATGGTCCCTATATGTAGGCCTTTGTCCCCAAATTACTTATGTCTTTCTCCAAATGTCTGGCTTTAAATAGTCAGGAGGCATGGTGCCTAGAAGGACAACAGGTACATGAAGGTCAGTCTACTGCCAGGTCATAAAAGGCTGCGAACTTACTGTGTCAGCACTGACAACATGTCACTGGCCAACATCCATACCCCTGGAATGACAGGTTGTCACAGAAGAAGCACAAGTATGCCTTGTATATCTGTTCTGCTTGTCTTAACAGTGCATTTGCCTGCCAGCTATTTGCAAAACAAGAAAGGGTCTTGTCAAAACATCAATGGCAGACAGTGGGGAAGCAGATGTCATACCCATAACAGAAAGCAAGCAAATACCAAACTGGTCTCTCAACTGTCTATGTTTGGCAGAACAGTATTAACACCCTGTCCCCATGTTTGTGCCTTTGTCTGACTGTTATATATGGGCCTGTCCAGATGTCATTATCTGAAGGTTTTACAGCTAGGCCAGCATGTAGCCTCATAATAACATATAGAAACACAACCATCTAAGGACCACAGCAAATGTAGTGGTGCAATGATGGACAACCTGCTAAAGAGGTGCACTCAGAGGTGTGAAGTCCACAACCTTGTGTGTGATGTTGCAGCATTTATCCTGCTCATATCAGAATTACAAATACATAACAGCAGCCACTGTGGGCAAAGCCTGTGACTGGACTACAGAAGGACAAAGAGACACACATAAGGGGAAGGGGAACCACTGGCCAAACAAATGGAGAATATGCACACCAAAACAAATTGTGCAGTAACATAGGTGCCATGCAGTGTATGGAGTCAGTAAACATTACCTGCAAATACACAACACACATCCATAGTGGAGGCCTGCAACAAAATAAACCTCAGAGGCAAAAATACATGAGAACTCCACAAACGTACCCTCACAGACAATGCAGACTCCACACACCAGGGTCTTGCAAACACTAAGGCCTTACCCCAAACTCCAAACACCTGTCCAACACAGATAGGCTAACAGCACTGTCCCTATACCCCATTCCATACAGACTCTGATGAGGTGACCCCGGTCTGGCATACAAAGCAATCCAGACTCTGCCGTGATGGGATTGTTAAACATCTGGAAGTCAAGGCCCATTAGATCAACCCACAGGCGCAGCATCAACTTGGTCTGTGATATCAGTATGGTTTGTTGGTGTGACAGATATGTGTCCCACACACTCCCACATCTGTGGAATACACTCCCTGTCCACATCAAGCCAAGTGTCTCAATACCCCTAGTGATGTGCTCCCTGTATAAGTGCATGGGAAACACAAAATACAGTCCTGTGATTCCACTTGTGTCCCTGCTGGACAGGGGCTCTGTGTGCTGACATGTCTAAACATGGGCTACACTCCCATATGCAAGGGTTATAAGGGTTTCAGGGCCAATACCCTACTAATGTCATATTAATCTATCAACCTATACACAACTGTCTGTCAGTGGTTCACCATATTACTCTGAACTGCTCTGCCACTGACATACCTGGAAGTCACACAGTGCTATGTGGAATATACTACACATATAATGGACATTTCTGCACTGTATAATGCACGCTGTACCCACACCCATAACTCTCAACCTCTGATGGCAAGACATCTGGACAAGGTCTTAAATAAAAGTGGGACAAAGGCCCAATGTTAGGCACGTGTTGTAAATATTGCTCTTACAAACTGAAAAAGTTGATAGAATAATGGGTTTTGCATTAGCAGGGATTGTTTGAAGGTTATGAAGTCTGAAACACTAATGTCTGTCATTATTTTGTAACATCAGTCTTTAATTATTTGCAACTACCTTGCCATAAAAACACGTTTATGTAGACTGGACGTAACTTCTAGACAAACACTTGGACAATCCATCAAAAACTGTACAGTTGAGAGGTATGGACCAGGTTATGACTTTTCAGGTAAGAAGAGTACCACACAAGCAGGAGATCCCCAGCCAGTATATCACCAAGTTGCTGGCGTGCACATGTATGTGAGAATCATATCCTTCCTGTGTGGGTTTTGGTGAGAATCACATCCTCTGGGGGTGTGGGTTATACCATTTTGAGGCATGTACCACCCAATACACTTCCCATTGACCAACTTTATAAGGCCTGCTGATGTCATTCACTGTAGATGTACCTGAATACAGTTATCAGCATTCTAAGCTCTGTGGCATGTGCAATAACTGTGTAATACTATAGTACAAATAATTAGATAGGTAGGGCTTCTAATCTCAATACTGACAACTATAGTAGTGTGTGAAGCATATTCCCTGTGGCTGTTGTGTGTGTTTAGATTATACCATTTTAAGGCCTGTTGACCCCCTACTCATAACATTACTTTAAAAAGCCTGTTAATGGCATCTGCCTCACATGTGCCATGTAACACCATACAGCCCATACCAGTCATCTGTACAGATGTGCATGGAATATTCACATTTGCAACCTATATATGGTCTGTGTCCCCTAACAATGAGCATTCCTGTGATATCATTGCCAAAAATGTCACAGTTACCATAGTGACACACATGCCAGCATCAGACATTGTACCTGACTGACACATCATGCTGCTACAAAATCTGTCACTCTATAAATTGTGCAGGTGTGCAGGAGCAATAGATGAGACCAATCACTATTTCTGGTGGGTTATCCCACCATCCATGAAGGCATTCACAAGATTACTTGTTTTAAGTGGTTGTGTGTTATGTCTCAGGCACATAATCTATGTGGAGCATGTCATGTGTACACGGAACTATAATACATTCAAGTGGATACGTAGCACTACTAATATGTCTATTGCCAACTGTGTATACCTTTCTGTATGCACAGCCCCTGTGTCTGTCTTTACTGTGTGTATGTGATGGCTATACCATTTTGTGTGCCTCTTCCACCATGTGAACTCCCCCATTGACAACCTAGTTTCAGCCCACAGAGATGTTATCCACCATACAAGCAGATTTACACAGTTTTTAACACCAATCCACTGTGGTGCATGCAATGGTTATATCACTGTATATCGTACATAAATAGATGGGTAAGTCATCTACTCTGAGAAGTGTCAACTCCATGTGCATGTCTGTTTCATTGCATGCCCCCATGCAGCAGTGTGTGTGTGTGTGTGTGTGTGTGTGTGTGTGTGTGTGTGTGCATGTGTGTGTGTGTGTGTGTGTGTGTGTGTGTGTGTGTGTGTGTGTGTGTGTGTGTGTGTATGTTGAACCCACCATTGGCAATCCTAAAAGCCCCTGCAATTTTCACCCACTTGAATAGTAGTGGCAGACATTGCAACACTACATTACCTCTATGCTATTTGTGTTAAGCAATCTAGTGCTATCATTTCTAAGACTATGCAGGTAGGGGCTGTACTCAACCCTTTAACAGCTGCCCTATGTACATGACTATGACTCTGTATACACTATCAGCAAGACAGACCAGACATGCATAGGAGTTAGCAGACACACATGATGGTGATTATCAAGTTAGACTAACACAGGCTGACCTGTGTCAGGAATGCATACCTCAAACTTGTCATACACAGTACCAGGCATACCCTCATGAAATGCACGAAGGTTGAGAGGATGGGACAGAAATGGCAGGGACAAAAGGTACTGACAGGTGAATCTGTTGCAGTTAAAGTAATGGCTAAGCTTATGAGGGACCTAGTGCCAGTACTCAAGTAACCTCCTCTGTATGTATGAGCCTGCAGTCCTACAGAACAACAGGTGACATGTATGAAGGCTAGTTGGCTGTGTCAAGGGTATGTAGTAAAGGTCACACTGTCTGCCACAATTGTTCCTCACACACTGCTGCATGTAAACACACCAGATAAACATGTACATATACAGCTGTTCCTTGACTATGAAAAGGTCACTGTGTTTCCACTCTGCCATAACCATCATTGCTACTGTAGCAGTACCACAGGCTGCTGACACACAAACACCTGGAATACAAACAGAGTATAGTATGTGACACTACAGTCAGTCAGCAGTACTAACAGCAATAATGCATCATGGCTACAAGGTACATACACCTCAATGTATACCTATATCTATTGACAGCAGACAGCACCTTACACAGCATTACACTAATACACTGTACTATATTCAACCTGTGCATTGGACCCATATGAGTATGTCCCTGCATCAATGGTATGGACAGCAGGGTTGTGGTACAAGTATCATCACATGCACAGGGTATGGTGTGGGATTGCCAGAGGCCTAGGCTGGGCCATATGGTTGACATCATATGTGTGTGTGTGTGTGTATGTGTGTGTGTGTGTGTGTGTGTGTGTGTGTGTGTGTGTGTGTGTCTGGAAGGGTGGTGTTCAACTGTGCCATGCAGAGGAGCTGTGCGTGTCTGGTGGTGACCGACCTGTAATAGAGATGTGTGAGTGTTTGTCTGCACAATCAAGCCATGTGGATGCCCAACACAGGGCTATGTTGGACAGCCATGGACCATACATGGCAGGATGTACAGCACCATCTCCCAGCAGGGATGCAAGAACTGGTTATGCCAGGAGTCTCACTGGCACCACCAGGCCCAAGGACAGATGCAGTAATACTCCCTGATGGTGACTGCTGTCTGCTGGATCTTTGTCCCTGATGGGAATGACCAGGACCACATGCCTATGGTCTGCTCTGGTGTGGTGTGGATGTCACCCTCCCTTAGGTAGTGCTGGTGGTACTTCCACTATGGGACTGTGAATGTGCATGGCCACATGGGCTCCCAGCTGATCATGTTGCTGACCTACATCCACCTGGCCAATGCCCTACTCCCACCAAATGCTCAAGCACAGACATTGCATGGTCAAGCAGAAACAATGTCTCAGCCCACCGTCTATCCATGACACTGGCAAAATAATGTATGGCATCACAAATGCTGTGGAGGTTGTCACGCATGGCAGGAAGAACTGGATTCATGACCCTGAGCATCCATCTGGTGTCGCGGTCAGTATGCGCCTTTGCCTCCATGATGGACTGTAGCATGCATCTGGTGACACCTGCTGTGGCACTTGTGACAGGGGCTTGATGGGCAGCAGTCTTCCATCGTGCACCCCTGTCCATCTGCCTGTGTGTGACTTTGCCTGGTCTATGGCTATGGCTAGTGTTTACACTCACACTTGCCATAGTCACCACACTAGACTGTTCCATGCCACCATCCCTTTAACTGTCCATTATCTGTGACTGCTGGGGACTGCATATGTGTGACTGTGTGTGTGGACATTGTGGGTGAAAGTAGGATACCAATCAATGGCACAGATTCAGGCCCCAACAACCCCACCTGAGTCTCAATTTGACCAACATAATCTTGAGAGTCTGCAAAGTCACTGACATAAGGTTGTGAGGGGGAGAGGATCCAACCCCCATGTTCACATGTGAGGGGAAGACAGCATATGTAAATTAATACCCTGCACTATTATGCTTGCTGATACACACACACACACACACACACACACACACACACACACACACACACACACACACACACACACACACACACACACACACACACACACACACTCCTGGTAAAGTCTGGCACAGCTTTGCCACCTATGGACCCTTCAGGCCAGACCTTACCCAGTAGTTCTGACAACCACAATCCATTTCTTAAACAGCTACTGTAAGGCCCTCAACAAAGGGTGACAAATCCTACTGTGTGATGGGCCTATTAGCAGAATGGTAAGTGAGACCATGACAAGGCTATTGGAGTGAGCTATACAGTGTCACTAAGTGCATATGCAAGTACTGTAAGAGCTGACTTACTGTTATACAGACCAGTCACAATGACAAGTTTTAACGATATGTGAAAATAACCAGTGAAGGAGCAAGAGAATATTCTATCACTGCAGTTCCTACACAATTCAGACTGACAGGGATTCATTTTAAACAACATTGCAAGATAATCTGCAATACATACAGGAAACATGTAAAATATTAGGTGCATAGCTTCATAAGATAATACTAAGCTATTGGCCCAGATGCCCTCATAAGCCTAGCCCAGACTTTTGCCCATGTCCCTTCAAAGCCAGCACCTGTTTCTCCTGTCCAGCTGGGACACACGCAGGATCCCACGGGTGTCTTTTCCATTTCCCATGCAGTCATCCAGGTTTTCTTCAAGAGGGATATACACAAACTCTGCTAGACATGGGGAGGGAGTGTATCTCACAGACAGTGTATTGTGTGGGACACTAAACTATCACGGTAACAAGTACTATACACATCACAGACCAGGTGAGGGCCATGCATGCATGTTGCATGAGTGCGGTTTGTCTTATGGATATGCAGAAATGCCATCAAGGCTGGTTTGGAAATTGCCTTGCTTGCCAGACACAGGTCGCCTATGATCAGTTTGTATGAGATTGAGTACAGGGACAGGGCTTTCAGCCTATCTGTATAGGATACGTGTTGCAAACCCTGGATTTGTCTGGTCAGTAACCTCTGTGATGTCTGCAACTGCTACATTTGCTTGGCACGGTACATGCCAAAGAAGCCAGTGTACTCGGTAATGCATCTGATAAGGGTGGAGTACAGGGATGTTGTGGCTTCCTGGTTTCTGGATGACATACTCATATTTCTGAGGTGGGCCATGTAGACAGCCTTCCATACAACGGTGCCGATATGGTGGGAAACTGTCAGGTTGCTACCAACCTTGGTGCACAAGTCGCCTCACACCTGATTGCATGGTCAGTACATTGTTATTACTGTCATAATTAGTGTGGATGACATCTACCACAACAGGGCTCCTGGCATTAAGTTTGAGGCAATGCTTCTTGCACCAGTCATTAATTTGGGTAAGGCCCTCTTGGAGGATGCTCACATCAGTAGGGGAATGTATGACAGTGGTCAGCTTGCAATCATCTGTAAACCTGGTCAGCCACAGGCCACTGGTTTTGTCTTGTACCTCAGAAATGTATATCTCAAACAGTAGAGGCCCCCAGATGGATCCTTGGGGTACACCACTCTGTAAGAGTCTACTACTAGAGGTGGCTTCCACTACTTTGACTGAGTGGGCACTATCATTGAGCCAGTTAGCTACCCATCTGGTAACATACAGGTTGATGCCTAGATGTGTAGGCTTATGTAGCCTGGCCGGCTGGGGATTATAGTGACAGAATTGGGCTAGGTTAAGTTAGGCAGTGTGCACCAATTTCTCCTCGTCCTTGTGTTTGTTGACCACTTTAGAAGTCAACCAGGTTTAATAGGCCTGATCTCCCTTTGACAATCTCACACTGTGTGGGCTCAAGCATTTTTAGGTTGCTGATGTCCGTGTTTACAAGGTCCTTGATATTGCCTTTCATGACCTTGCAGATCAGGCTAGTTAGGCTGATGTGCATATGATTGACTAGGTCAGTTTATTGCTCCACCTTTCTGTGTAGGGATGACAGTGGCTGTCCTCTGTGCAGATGGGATGACACTGGTGCTCAGGCTTAGTTTGACTACAGTGTGTAAAGGAGCTGAAAGCTCATGCCTGAGTTCATGTAGGATGCAGCCAGGGATGGCATCAGGCCTATGGAAACTTCTGTATGTTGCCTTTAAGAGGGCATTACGGACCTGCTTCCTGATGATGAGGGGTGGGGGGGGCAGGTGCTGTGCATGTCCATGAGTACTGATGGGGGGACAGAGAGGTGATATTTACACTTAACCTGTCTGCAGCAGGTTGGTTATATCTATGTCATTTGTGTATGTGGTGTTACTGACCACCACTACAGAGCAGATTTGGGTGTTACCTCTGGGATTGCAGACGTGTGTGTGTGGAAGGCCTAGTGATTGGACTTGGTGGATGTGTCCAATTTGCACTCAAGGATAGCCTTAGGGTAATTCACCTGTGACCTTATTTGCTTGTTCAAACCAAGGTGACATTGCTTCCAATTAGGTTCCTGCTCCTTCTTGGTCCTGTCCAGAAATTATTTCCACCTATTATGGTATTAGTCTATTGCTGCTGTCCACCACAGAGGTTTATCCTACCTTGAGGGGGATGACTTTGTCCTGTCAGGTATTGCTGAGTCCATACAGTTATGTAAGGTGCTCACATGATGTTGTGGTGTAGACTTGGATACTACTGCTAGTTCCAACTGATGGGATGGTGGCTGTAAAGCTACTTCTACCTGCTCTGTGGAGATTTATAGCCAGTTTTGGAAAGTTTTTTTTTTTGTTTGACCCTGATAAGGGGGGCAGGGGAGATGTTGACCTTAACAGTGATGGCTATGTGGTCAGATTTTACAAAGAAGGATGACACTGTAGGAGTGCTACAATGGCTACCCATGTTGGTTAGGACCAGGTACAGGATATTATCACCTGTCATAGGAGTGTTGACCAGATGATCCAATGCATTGTCATTGAAAAGCTGAGGAATCTCTGAGCATTCATGTTTAGGTAGAATATGTCATGCATACTGTGGTTGGGTAGTTAAAGTCACCCAGGAACAGGGTATATGGTTGAATCTTGACACATTCAAGCAAGTCCAGATAGGTGTAGTGGGTGTCCAAAGTCATGGTTGGAGGAATGTAGCTAGCTATGATTTGAGTAGGTGTTTTGTCAATAGTTGCCTGCACTTGGGATGTCTTCCATGCGTCATACTGTTTGGCAGCCTGGAGGTATGTATGTGTATGATAATGTTTAAAAATATATCTCATGTGGCTTTGCAGCCCTTCATTTGGGGTCTATATGTATGGTGGGATGAGCAACCTGGCAAGGTTAGTGTGCTCTCCACAGCTGCAAACCAGGTGTCAGTAACTGCACAAATGTCAGCATCCTCCAGGACAAGGTACACTTGGAATGACATGAGTTTCATGCTAAGACTCCTAGCTCATATTACAACAAGACATCTGCACAAAGGCAGACATCAGTGGTGGGCAAAGGCCAGAAAATAATGGCACTTTATAAATCTAACTGTAACACACTTAGTTGCTAGCAAAGACAGTTTTGCATTCACAGGAATACTCCACAGGATATATCTGGCATTCAAATGTATGCTATTATGTTATGACTTCAGTCTTTACTGGATTGACAGTGATTTGCCAGACAATACACAACTGTATGAGGCATTGACTATACCTATGAGGCAAACATGTGGTCAGTCTTCAACACTATGGACAGTTGAAAGGTATGAGCTCAGTATATAAAATACAGTTCAACACGCACTACTGCACCAGTTTACTATGTACATACCTTATATAAGTCTCTTACATTTATAAGACAAGCATATGTATCATAGTAGCATTCACAGGTAACATATGAATATTTACAACATCCTAGGTAGCTGACCTAGCAGTGTCACAGTCAGTATTGGACAACAAGCACTCCAGTTGTAGTCATACATGTGCTGACCTTTGCTGGGGTGACTCAGCGGCCAGATCTGTGATCTACGTCACTGCAGGCAGGGCCAGCAGGAATGGCCATAGGTGCCAGACAGCAACATGTGAGTCAAGTAAGTCTTGTTGCAACTTAGTGTTTAACTTCCTATTTCACATTATTGCATCCCCCTTCTGCATTCCATTACATGCTTAATTGATTGACATACTTGTTATGGTGCTGAAGAGTTTCTTCAGAATAATGCAAATGTTTAGGTTTGTGTAGTTGCAGTCTGTCTTTGTGTAGACAGGTTCAGATCTGTTTTGCATAGGCAGCAGCTTGCCTTATGTAGGTAATGCTCATGAGCAGGTGATGGCCTGTGCACCAATTGTTGTCTCCCACTTGCTAATTGCATCCAGAGCAGCTGTGTTATCTTTCCATTAGCCAATGCCATAGCAACACAGTGCCATAATTAAGTCCTTCATGTGGGCCTTGCCCCTTTTCCTTGCATGTGAGGAGGACATTATGGAGGTGTGGGGGCTACAGCTTCACAGAAGGTGGGTGGAAATACCTCTCAGAACAAGAAATGTGGAGACAGCCCAACAAAATGGGGGACAAAGTTCCAGAATTGGGTACATATTGTACTTAAGTATTGCTGTTATACACATAGGAGTTTGCTAGATTAACAGGGTTTGTTTGGACATACATTTTCTCCATGACTTGACAGCTGAAAATGATATTTCTATGACATACCTCTCAACTGTCCAGATGTTTACACAATGCCAAGAGGTTTGCCTCTTATGTTTGGTCTGTTCCTCAGGCAATTTATGTTTTTGCGATATCATTTGGATAATGTGAGGACTGAAGTCAGTGAATGTTGACATCCATTTGTGTTTCAGACAAAACCTGTAACATCAGCAACTGTTTCAGTTTATAACACCATTATGTGAGCTATATCCCTCTTTTCTGCCCCCTGTCCCAAAGTATGTCAGGCTTTGTCCAGATGTCTTGCAGTAAGAGGTTCAGAGGTCTGGTATATCATGATAAAGTGACTTCACTCCTGATATCAACCTAGTGAATTAGCAGACTCCCAGAAGTGGTATGCGGCAGTGGCCATAAATATGGTCCTACATCCTGGACATTCTGTGGATATCTGTATAGTTGAGAGTTATGTATGTCTGGCCATTGTTAACAGACTGTCAAGATTGTGTAAAGCAGTGTAGTGTGTAAATGTTTGTTGGACTGAGTAGGGAGAGTGGCAAATGTGAGTGTCATAGACCCTTTTCTATCTGACTGTGCATGCTGCTACAGTTGCTGGTGGTCAGTGTCCTGGGTTCAAGACTTGGCAAGCCTGATTATTTTGTTGCTGGGCAGAACAAAGGCTGATGGAGACAGAATGATCAAAGCACTATTAAGCAGTTGTAAGCGGGTTTGTGTGGTTTTGCGTGAAGCTAAGCAATGCTAACAGATGGTTAAGTCATCTTAGCTTTGCTTAAATGTGCTTACTCCTGCTTACACCCACTCTAATTTTAAATAAAGAAAAGATAAAAGGGGTGATAGAAAAGTGGTGAAATGGGGGAAAGCAGAGGGTAAAACATTAGGAAAACCAGCTAGGGATGTGCAGGACAGGTGTAGGAAAGGACCATAGCTCTACATTTCTACTACAGCAACAGCTGTGACTAATGTGGAAATTTGGAACTTACATCCTCACACCCCACAGGGAGGGGTGTTGTCAACATACATTTGTAGAGTTATTTGAGTTTTGATTGATTTATGTCACTGGACATGGGGGCAAAATGTAGCGCTATGTATGGGGCAATGATTTTTTGTGGGACAGATGCCCTTTTTTATTAAGGTGGGAATGGGATGTTAGGGAAGGGCTGTATGTATGTTTGGGGAGGTAGGTTGGGTAGGTTACATTGCATTTGCAGACAGACAAGACAAACAAGAAGAAGATGGGGCAGTATATGACACATGAGGGGAGTAAACATCTTGGACAGGGAGGGTGGTTGGGAATCAGAGGCCCATGAGCCCTCAAATGGATACAGTGAGACTGAGGTCCCCACCCATGGGCAATCATCACTGCACCTTCACAGCCCCAAAGGAGCTGTGCTGGGGGTTGGACAACAGGAGCAGCCTGCCTCTACAGGTGGGGCAGGTGGGCCTCCATCTGGCACAGCTGTCCATCCAACTCAGAGAGGATGATGCTGCACACCATACCCGAGAACATGCAGCGGGTGACAGGCTCTTCTCTGCAACCGTGCCCAGGGGGATGGGCACCATCTCCTGAGGTGGTTCTACCCAAAGGCAGTGCAGGACCAGCAGATGAAGAAGTTCCAGGTTGAGCCCCAGACATGCTGGGGCCCAGTGCCATGACCAGATGAGGCGGGACAGGCGGATCCACCAGGATCTGCTTTCTCAAATGTGCTATGGTGTTGAGGTTATCCAAGATATACTGGTTAGTCATGAACAAAGCATTTCAAAATTAGTTATAACAGCATGCGTGGGTGTTCCAATTATCCCAAACCAATAGATTTGAAATATTTGCATAGCAAACAGAACATATGCATAAATGGAACAACAGTAAGCATTGTAACAGCATGCCAGTTAAATTGATGGCAACAGGCCACCAGCAATGGTATTATAACAAGGTATGTTAAAATACAACCAATTAAATATATGAACAATAATAAAAAAAGTCCCAACATTATGTTTTGAGAAAAACATACCCATAGAATATGAATAATAATTAGTGATGCAGATGAGGGTGGGGGGAGAGAAAAAGTCCATTAACAACTATATAGGCTTCTATTTTTCACA
This sequence comes from Protopterus annectens, assembly GCF_019279795.1. Taxonomy (NCBI): domain Eukaryota; kingdom Metazoa; phylum Chordata; order Ceratodontiformes; family Protopteridae; genus Protopterus; species Protopterus annectens. The sequence continues at coordinate 788,950,134 of NC_056728.1, read as the reverse complement.
ACGGTACTGCTCAATACTCTACAGGTCTGCCCTCACTTTACATCTACCTATGGCCCATAGCTTCTGTAGCACATACATACCTGCCAAACTGTCAGCCTGTAATGGTATGGGGAAGACTGGGACAACTATTGCTACATTACTAGGGGGGCTTGTACATGTCAGGGTTACATGTCTGACAAAGAAGGGGTACCCTCACTGATGTTGTATGTGTCTGTTACTGGCATACTTCACCTGGATTCTTATCTGTGTCCAGTGTGAGTGGCAGAAGTGAACACTAGCTGTGACAGTGTGAAACTTGAGAGACATATATCAGGAAGAGTGCATGGCGTATGTACCTATCTTGCTGTCATTTGCAGACATGGGGTTGGACAGTGAGACAGTTGTACATGGTGCATTGGTATACCCTTCCTGTAGCTACTACAAATGTTTCTGTACCTTTAAAACCTGTGGCAAAAATATCTGTTACAACTATCTGACTGTTTCTACACATATTCAGGATTTCTTTGGTGTATATAAGCACACATCTCAGTACCACTCCCTGGATCTGAGCCATGTCTGACTGTGCTAAAATGAACAACAAGACTACTTCAGATCATACTGAGCTACTAGGGAACTGCTGTTTCTTGTTTGACTGATTTCTGCCTATTACTCTGTGGGTTAGATAGTCTGACCTTGTAATCCAGAGAATCATACATGACAGATAGTGTACTGTGTATTAATCCTTTGAAAAAATACTATCTGGAAATCAAAGCTTAACACAAGGTAATGCTGCAGGGTACACACTATAATACATTAGACATTACTATTCAGGGTTCAGATCTTAGTGCATAACATATTTCATATTTAATTTATATCTTGTTTTACAGCTCCAAAATCTACTATTTTGCATAATAGCTGGTTCTCAGAACAACCTCTGTAAATGCATGCTGTCAAAACCATATTTGTCGTGAAGAACCTGTACACATTCTATTTGTACAACAACATACTGGAGTAAACACAACAGTTGGTGGTTTAGGTCTTTATTGTACTTATATGACACAGTACTTTACTACTGCATATCATGCAGATCAATATTAGTCTGGCAAACTTTTATTTAATCATTAGACACAGAACACTCTACACCTTCTGGCAGTACACAACTTACTCCTTCTTATTTATTTCAGTACATACTGCAGGGTAGATCTGTACTCACCAACCTGTCAGCACAGCCTTGCCAATCTGTCAGCATGGGCCTTAGCATTGCCAATCCTCTTCTCTGCAGCTGTAGGGGGAGAATACAAACATTATGCATATCTGTCTATCACATACTCAGGATAGGATTAGGTACAGCTATGTATGAGATACTTACTAACTACTGGAGCATTCCGTGCCCTGGCATCTTGGATCCACTGAGCCAAGATCTCACCTTCCTCCACTTTAGGTCAGCATATTGATGACATACCTGCTCACCAGTTCAGGGGATTCCTGTGGCATGGGTGAGGTCATGTGCCAGACGGTCCCAGGTCTCTATTTTGTACTGAGAGCCCTGGTACTGGCCCTGTAGCATTCTGTCATCATGGTGTTCTACAAAGAGCCCAATCATGACTCTGGACTCTTGAATGCCCCAGTGCTGCACCCAAAAGTGCACTCTATCTCCAATGCCAGACATGATTCCTGCAGAGATCAGACTACAACAGGTTATGGCTGTATTCTTGCCTGTGAAGTTTAAATAAGACCATATTCCCACCCTTCGCTGTCATTGGACCATTTTGAAAATGCTAAGCTCAGCTAAGAGGTGCACAAATCTGCTAAGATGAGTTGAACAGTGCTTAAAGGGGTAAATGCTGAGCACTGCTTAACAGTGTGCAAATCTGTTTAGCTGAGTTAACTGCTGCTTAGAATTTATGTCTAAGCAATTCTTAAACCAGCTAAGTATAGCTGAACACTGCTTAACATTGCTCAGTTTTCATTTTAAAAAAAATATCAGGAATGTAGATTAATTCATCATTACTGACATATTATTAAGTGTATAGGATTTACTTTTCATGACATCCCCCTATGTGCTTTCATTACATTACCTTGGGGTGTGACTATACCATATGGGACACTCGTGTATACATGGGTGATTTCATATGTTATATGCACTCACACTTCCATTTTGGAACAGTTATACTACCCTGGGTAACAAATATCAATTACTACATTATGTAACATAAAAAAATGATTTTTAACAATGCTTTCCCATGCAAAAATAAAGTGCCTGCTTTGGTACTCAAACCGTAAACACTTGCATACAAAGTCAGAACTCTAACCACTACACTATCTTGTCATTAAAGAGTTTACCTATACATTTTTATTTAGCTTCTATGAGATGTTTAAGCAATGCTGAGCAGAGGGCCATAATGTGCAAACCCCCTCAGCTGCACTTAAACTTAACTTAGAAAGGAAAAAGTAATTAATAAATGCACTTTAATTACATGTATCAATATTATTTGTAAGTCATATTTGGTAATGCAGTACCTGTCATTCTATCAGCTGTCTAAGTCTGTATGGGGCATATCAGAATTGAAGTCACTACATAATGGCATACATTTGAGTTTCATACTACTGATCCTTCCCTTCCTGTTGTTATATTAATACAAACCCTATTTCTCTATCAACCTTATAAGCTTGTAAGGGCAATATTTATGATCTGTCCCTATCTGTCCCCCATCATTCTAGGTTTTGGCCAGTTTTTAGCTCTGAGAGATGGGACATGTTAAAGGTGCCATATGGAACTTTGACAATGTAGGGTGTGTGTGTGACAATACCTGTCACACACTTCCTGCATTGCTCCCTATCTACATTTCCTGCTTTCAGTGTTGGCATAAACTGAAAGCACTTTCAGAGTGCAGTGGGCATGTTGGATGTGCGGGCACTACTAAAACACGCCACCTGCATGCAGTAGTGTTCATATCTGCTTAGCCATAGCAGTAGTGCACCTTCATGAATATGCAAGGCACACTGCTGTTAAGGCTATGCGGAAACAGATATGCTTCACTCCATGCAGGAATAGCACTATTCCTTCATGGAGATTATTGAATTCTACCCATTGCCTTATTTGCCTGTTGAGGCAAAGGGTGTGCTCTTCCATTGTTGGGCCTCACCTTAGTTTTCATAGACAGAAACTTTTTGTGTTTGTTGTAAACTTTGTTGATGCTGAATGTGCACCAGGGTGGCTTTTCTTTTTTACTCAGGGCTCTAGCTTTGATTCTCTCTGAAACAACTGAGTCTATACACTTATACAAGTGATTGTACAGGGCTTTAGTGTAAACTTTGCTGTAGTTACCACTTCCAGCTGAAGGAAGGGCTTAGAATGCATTTATACCTTCCCCTAGGAGGGTATAGTTTGCTTTGGTGATGTTTTTTAGTCTGACTTCACCCTTTGTGAGTTCTGGTGTTAGTGACAGTTTGGAGGCAACTGATCTGTGGTTAGATTTAAGTAAAGAGGGTCCGAGAGTTGCAGTGGTACATCTGTTTGTCATGTTAGTAAGGACCAGATATGGTATGTTTGTTCCTCTTGTTGGGATGTGAACAAATTGTTCCAGGACACTTGAGTTAACAAAGTCAAGGAACTTTTTCACTAGTGAGTTAGGCCTAGAGTAAGTTTCCCAGTTGATGGTGGGATAATTGAAATCCTCCATGACCAGAGTGTTTGGCAATGTTTGGATTGACTCCAGTTTGGTCAAGTAGGCCTTATGTGCATCATGTTCCATGGAAATGGATCTATAACTAGCTATGACTTGTATGGGGGGTCATATCCACAATAATCTGAACTTGGAGTAACTCCAGAGAGTTGTCCAGTCTAACTAGTTGGGAGGTGAATTTATCTCTATTATAAGTAAAACACTGTCTCCTTTGGTTCTCACATGTTTATTTTGCAATCTGATGGTGTGGAAGGCATTGTAGTTTTGCAAGGCTGGGGTACTCTCTGTGGCCTTGAATCAGGATTTTGTAACTGCAAAGACATCTACATTCTCCAGTGATAGAAGTGCTTTATTGTGTTCAGTTATTGGTTTAAGCTCCTAGCATTTAGCAGCATAACCCTTATTTTGTTATGGTTGGCAATTTTCATGTTGACAATTTTGTTTTTGAGACCTTGCCTAAAAAATGGCACTATGGGGGAGGCAATCACCTTTGCAGCAGCTGAAAGCCTAGTGGTGCCAGGTGCAAACCATCTCTGGCAAATCAGCGAGGTTTGTCGATCATGTCATCCAAGGCTGACAGAAACTGGACCCCCTTTGAATGACACCAAAAACTAAGCCAATTATTTAAATCAATCGTTTTCTGTTTATACAGTAGCATAATTCTAGATGAGGGTAGTAAGATGCTCAAGGCTAGGGACATATCTGCCTCAGCCACATACTTGGAGAGCTCAGTCATGTCTGGCTTTATATGGTCCAGTAAGGTGCATCTTAGGTTGTTTGCTCAAATATGAGCTATGACAGAGTCATAATGGTACTTGTTGCCAAGATACCTGAGTACATGCATGATCTGATGAATCCTGGCACTGGACAGGCAGCTGACAGTGACTTTCTCCTTCTCTAGCCTGGTGAATGGGACATCCATGTGTCTCCCTATGGAGTCTCCAATGACAAAAAAATTTGGTTGCTGAGTGTTACCCCTTGAAGGCTTGGTGGGTGAGACTCTGGTGTTGCTATGTATCTTGGGTGCTATGAGAACTGTGCTAGTTTTCACAGTCTTTTGTTTTGGAGGTCTCTGTTGTTTCAGTAATTTTTTTGATAGAACCACTGAGTACGTTGATTTAAGTGCTGGATGCATGCTATGTTTATTAGTAGTGGTACTATGTGCATGAGTAGTGCTGGGTGAATTGACAACCTCTTCAGTGTCACTGTTTTGAGTGAGAGAGAGCATGACATCAAGATTCTTCTCATAGATACATCTCTGACACTCTATACTAGAGTGAGTTAGTAGAGGGTTGTCAGTGTACATGAGGTAGTTGTAACACTACCCTATGAGACCCAAGTCAACAAGGCTGGCAGGAGAAACAAGGATAGTTCAACTGTCTATAATGCTAGATTTGAAGAACTGCTATCACAAAGGTGGCACTTTCAGGACTGATCTAAGAGGTGCTCTGTAGATGGGTATTTCTGATGGGGTTTTTGTCCGGTGGTTTAATAGGTTACAGCTCACTAGCAATACTCCTTAGACTGGAGATGCATGAAAGATGAGGACTACACTAATGGGACACAAGTGACCTGTATGTAAGGTTTTCTATGAGTGATATTCCTCAAGGGCATCTAGTGGGGGATGCAGGTTAAGCACTGGAGCCATAGTTCATGACACCCATGAGAAACCCACACAAGAATGCAAGAATAGAACAATGCTCATGCTCAAACCAGGAATACTGTTGAGCATGTATCTGGCTTGCTAAAATCAAGGTTCTGATGTCTGGACATGTCTGGTGGTGCCCTAAAGTAAGACCCAGCCATGTTGCATAATGAAATTGCCATGAATAGCTGCAACAAGGACAACAAGCTGAAGAAATGTAGTTCCCAGCACCAACAAGACAAGCAGACACAAATGAGCAGCCTGAGGAAGAACCAGCAGCTGTAAATGATAAAGGTGAACATAGGCATGCAAAATATGCTATGGTTTGGGTAAGAGACTGAGGACAGCACAGACACTCCATACCTAAGTGAAATCCTTTGAAGCTAAACACATACCAGCAATAATAGTGATGATTGCACAATCAGCAGCTTTTACATACCTATGTAATAGTTATGTTCTGTGAGCTTCAGACAGAGTCAACCCCAGAACAGACAACTTGTACCAGCAGCATTAACCAAGGTCAGAGATGAACCTGTAAAGAAGAGATAAATTATTACCCTCATATGTAAGTACTGAACTTCACTAGTATAAAAACACAGCTCTGCTGTACAAGAATGTCAACATTAACTTATGAATGATATATGTAACAGAAATATTAATCTGCCCAGTACTATGCACATACAAGGTGATATGCTGAATTAAGTTGCATTTCCATGTATTTTTCTGAAGTATTTTATTTATGACACTTACATACACGCACATGTATATATATATATATATATATATATATATATATATATATATATATAAATCATGTAGTACTCAGTGATGCCATTCAGTCACATGCAATTGCATATGAAGCAGTACGACATGCCTCAGATAAGTGGGCAGTCACAAAATATGACGTCTGTTTTAGTTTGCACTTTTATTATCCATATAATTATTATTTTACTGCAATTATCATGTCAAATGTGTAAATCATAACAAAAATGTTAAAACATAGCACAAATCTGTTCTGAATTTCATCAGAATCAGAACTGTTTCTATGCCTGTACTCCTTACTTGTGAAAAGGATGGCATGGGGAACCACAGACTACTGTTAATTCCTGTCCTAAGCTCAAAACCTCAAAATATAATTATATATCTGCTAATACTTTTGCCAACAGTTGTACAAATAAG